>NC_056727.1:125255692-125335692 GCF_019279795.1 Protopterus annectens
GTGGTTTCTTGAGTATATGAAAAATGTCATTTGTGGTACATGACATGTCAATGGACTGGTTTATGCCATCAGTCCCCATGTCACTTTATTATACCCCTCCTGCACTGCCAAGCATGATGCTGATCACATGGGTTAGATCTTGGATTGTTCCTATTGAAGCTGACTGTCTCTGTGTGACATGAAATCATTTGATTGTTGGACTCCATAGCCTGCCAGATTTCTACATGGTTTATGTTGTAGTCACTGGCACTGGGCTGCAGCACCTTTATCTGGCAAACTGCCACACATGATCCTAGCTAATCCAGTTCCTTTGGCACATGATGCCACCTAGTAGCCTGCATGTCAAAGTCTATGTCTTGATTTGTGTCACATGACTGGATATCTCACTAATGTCTTCAGCATCCTTGTGAGGTAGTTCACTTACAAGCCAGGGCTTGTATCACTGCTGCCTTTTGAGACTCATGCAGAAGTGATGTCACCTGTTGAGACCATGGTACACACAACACGTAGACAACATACAGACACAATGATATACAAAACCCCAACAACATGCAATTCAAAAAGCACATGTACAACCATTGTATGCCATCTGGCACAACCATATACTATTGCCTACCTCTGACAGAAAGTAGCACAAGGCATACCAGAAGCTGCAGTGCAATACATATGCTATGATTATACTCTTAATATTATAGCTGTCAGGTAGCCCATCTGACCATGATAGAAGGTGACATGCCAAATATCTAATGGGCCATTTCTCTTAGACACATATTGGAGACCTTGCAGTGATCCCAGTACTTTCCACTGAACCTGAGTAGAAAAGGATAGAGATAATGTCACTGATGTATCACAATGAATGCATTGAACTATGTGCATGTGCTACACACCTTTATCTACTTCCAAGTTTAGCTAACAGACATCACACCTAGGATCACGCAAGTTTCTCGTGGAACACTCAGGTAGACCATAAATGAATGCATGTCTATCACTATGGCAGAGGGGCCCAAACCAATAATAGCACTGCATGGAACAGTAACATCCCTTGCCTTTTTACTTGCATGATCATTGTCAACTGATCTGCAACTACACAACTGCAGATATTATCCATGGTCACTTAATGCATTAACATGGAAGACCATCTTCCACACATAGCCGAACGGGTTTCTGGTTGCTCCTGACCTAATACTACCAAAATAAATTCCCTCAAGGCATGACAAAGGACCTAATTGTCATTATCAGTGATGTTGTCATAGCACTAATAGACCCTAAGGTGACTGTCATGACAGCCACAATATACAAATATTATAAATGTTACTAAATCTGTATTAAAAACTAATAATAATTAATCGAAGAAAGGTCAGTAGAGTCTACTACAGTCATTATTTAGTTCATCCCTAATATGTACAGGACTGCAAAATACATTCAAAAGACCAAAATCATCAACATATAAGCAATCGTTTGGATCAGGAAGATCAGAAGTAGTATATCCAATAAATAACAGTACAAAACTTAAAACAGAGGCTGGTGGGACACTAGAAAAAATGGAGATGAACAGCAAAATTCATTTTTCCATTCTACCTTTAAATGTGCACCAAAATGCAATCTTTGAAACAGTTTATAGTCCTACAGACAAGTCCAGTATGTATTTATTTCATTTATTTATTGACATTTGTTAACTGGGGTAGTCCAACTGGGCTTGTGGCCCATTTTCAGTGGAGACCTGAGGAGAAAAGCTCCAAGAAAAATACAGTTTACAGAAAAGTAGAACAATTCTGTATACAGTTATATGAGAAAAATTAGTTATATTACAAGACACACAACTAGATTTGAATTCATCATTTGTGGTTAGAGAGTTAGGTTTAGTAAGCATTCACCATGGGGAATACTAATGTGTATGGGGGAGAGCAGATGAGGGAGGGGGAGCTAAGTTGGGGCTTGACATGGGCAGCTTTTGAAGATGAGTAGATGAAGTTTGAGTTTCTCTTTAAAGTGGGCTGGGTGAAAGGTGCAACATATGTCTCTAGGAAGTTTGTTCCAGGCTTGGGCAACGGAGTACTTATACAGTAGTTTGCCTACTGTTTTTTGGGATGGTAGATGTGTAATAGTTGCTGATTTAATGTACAGAGGGTACGAGGTGGAGTATAGATAGCGATGAAGAAAGAGAGAGCTGGGCAGGACAGTAACAGTAAATATGCTAAGAAGCTGGAATGGTTAATAAGGTCAAAGGGCTTATACCTGGCAGTAATCTGTTTTTTTTAATTTCCCCCCATTTTTGCTTCATACATTCCAGCCAT
This sequence comes from Protopterus annectens, assembly GCF_019279795.1. Taxonomy (NCBI): domain Eukaryota; kingdom Metazoa; phylum Chordata; order Ceratodontiformes; family Protopteridae; genus Protopterus; species Protopterus annectens. The sequence continues at coordinate 125,257,987 of NC_056727.1, forward strand.
CCCAGTGCACCCATTCATCACCTGGTCTACCAGCTCCTTCATCAAGCCCCAGACTTTATTCAACCCAGGCTGGGATTGACATGGATGTTAAAGGCATGCTGGGGGGGGGGGGTCATGCTGGTGACTGTTTCTTTCAGCGGGATCTTTCTTTTATTTAGTGATCTGTCCTCATTTTCCCCACCCCATCCCCTATAAGTTCATCTAACAGCATCTGCCAATTCATTACAAACACACCTCTCTGTGAGCATCACTACATCACCATAGAAAAGTCAAATGGCTACCTGTAAAACAAAGATCTAACCTACTTTTAGGATCCCGACTCTATAAACTATTCCAGCTCCACACATTTACTCTCCTTGTGACTAGATTTCATGAAAAACCTCCTCATACACGAGACACTACTCACAAGCTACATCATCTCTCATTACCCTAGACACAAACTCCACAGCACTTTGTCATTACCCTAGACACAAACTCCACAGCACTTTGTCATTACCCTAGACACAAACTCCACAGCACTTTGTCATTACCCTAGACACAAACTCCACAGCACTTTGTCATTACCCTAGACACAAACTCCACAGCACTTTGTCATTACCCTAGACACAAACTCCACAGCACTTTTCATGCTTTCTCCTCTCAGGCACCTACTGTTTGGCAAGCTCTCCCCATCAACATAAAGGAAATCAATACTTATTCCAAATTCAGAATGCAACTCAAACACATGTCTTCATCCAACCAAATGCTTCTGCTTCAACACAGGATATATCACCTAATGTATCCCCTTTCTGAATCTCTTCTCCTCTCTCAAGATCTGCTGAAGATTGACCCACATTAGAAACTAATGTATATATTGCACATTGCATTCTGTTTGATTATATATTGTATTGTTCTTGTTCATTATTATGTTTATACACATTGTGTACAGACTCAATTTTCTATGTAATTAGTCTAAACTATTCAGTTATTGCTTATATTTCTGTATTTTTTGTTTGTGAAATATTATGTATTTCACCCAGGTTGGGCCTGAAGTTGGTCCATATTGATCAATGCACTACCCTGGTAAACAAATATAAACAAGTAAATAAGCAGATCTATTTTCCAAAGTTATAGTATACTTAATTGTGATTGAGAAATGCTAAAAGCAGCGCCCCTCAATGCAAATCAGCAATGATAAACCAAATGCAGCTTATGCCTATGAAAAGAGATATACAACTGTGTAATACTCCAATTCATAGATCTCAGCTTGGCTGAGCTTCTTTTGTATATGAACCGTGTAAATGGGCCACAATTCATGTCCATAGCCTTAGAGTTGCCATTTTTAACTGCACTTAGCCAGGCTTGGTTCTGCTTTGGGAAAGCATGAAACAGCTAAAGCAAGGTAACTAATAGTTTCAATTGCAAATTAATGGGAAATTAGGCAAATTCAACTGAATAAGGAATATCACTGGAAGAATGACATTTCTTTTAGCGTAAGGTGTAGCAATGGGCATTCTCTTTGTATTGATGTGAATGACAGGAGTGGCAAAGTGTTAGCTGTCATTTTTTGCAGCTGCATACAAGGCTGTAGAAGATTTATCATTGCTAATGTCTGCAGAAAACTTTAGGAAAAACAATTTTGTGCATTTTGACAGTGTGCAGTTTAGGTTGTGATAATACAACGTATAAATGATAGATGTTTGTACTAGTACACTGCTTCTGCTTTACAGCTTTTCTTCAAACATTTTGGATTACTGATTGTAGTAGTAAAACATATTGCAGTGCAGTTAATTGACATGTGAGGAAGTCTGCTTTACTTTATTGACTTAGTGATGTTATCTGCTGTTACAACATTGCACTGAAATTAGATGGCATGACTGAAAGGCTTGTCTTCATTCATTATGTTACTGCTGGCACAGTTCTGATGATGTTTTCATTGTTGTGTTGCTAGGTTGATGAGTAAGTTTCATGTGTGTAACTCTAATTTCTCCAGGGGCATTAATACATGTTTTTTTTAGGTGACAACATTATGCGACAGCAGAGATCCAGACAAAGGAGGGACAATGCCAGCCCTGGAAAGAACCATATCCTTATGGAGGCTTTCATGGTATATAGCAAACACGTTTTGGCAAACAAGCTGAGAACTAAAGCATGGAACCAAGTGGTTTTGGATATAAATGTGGTTGACTGGAGGAACTGCATATTGACATAGTACAGAAAGGGAGTCAATGACATGGTGTGACATGCCAAAACAATGGCTAGGGAGCACACAGTTGCCAATAGCAGTACTGATTTTGGATCTCCAGCACTGATCCCTTTAATAGCTTATGAGTAGTACCTTCTGTCCACATGAGGAAATGACTATGACACCACTGAGAATGCCACAGGCATCAAAGGTGGTGTGGGACACCAGCAATTACTGACCTCAGCAGCAGCTACACTCATCCAATCAGGAAGGTTAGTGCATCCTTGATGGCAAAATGATATAATTAAAAATACTGAGGATTGCTGGGTACATATAGCACATAATAAGGTGCCCCCACTGTTTCTGTCATGTAGAAAAGTGTCCAGAGTTCACATGGTAAGTTTGCTCTTCACCGACTTATAGATAAGTCAGTACTATGGTCCAACGTCTCAGTAACCATGTGATCACTTAGTCCTTCATAGGGTGAAAAGCAGAAAATTGCATATTTTATAAGGAACAGACTGAAAATATGAAGGAAAAATCTGGACATTCTGTGAAAATCTGGACAGTTAAGAGGTATGCAGGCCACACACCATGTGATTCTCAGTAAAGTACTGTAAAAAGTGGGGGGCCATAACCCACAAGAAGGCAGGCAGGCCTCATTAGCCTTCATCGACACATAGCAGAACCTCTTAGTTGAGGTCTTGGTTATGCAGCACTGTGAGATTAGTGTACGTAGAATCACCTACATCCAGTAGGTCACGTCATTGCATCAAGTCAGCATCAAGCTAACATGCTGGCAGACTCACCTACACTACCCTTAATGGACATCTGTATGACACATTCGTCCTGTTATAAGTCAGGGTACTCAATACAACTACTGAAATACCATGAGGTACAATTGAGCAGCATCTGTTTGACTTTAATACTATTGTTTAAAATAATAAAAAATGTTAAAAGAATACAAAAATTAATAAAAAGGGGAGATATGAGACAACAAGGTAGAACAGCAGTGAAGGCCTACTACACACTGGGAATGTATGATAACAAAAGTACAATGAATCCTGCCAGCAACTAAGAAAGCAGTTTCTTATATATATATATATATATATATATATATATATATATATATATATATATATATATGGATCTACCTGACTACATCGACACTTCACAACACCGACAACAACTTCACCGACACCAAATAATCGACAGTTCACAAACACGACACCTCATACACTCGACACATCATAACAACAAACAAAACAAATCCCCTGTCCAAAACCCACACACACAACACAAGCACACCAAAATCCTTACAAACCAACACTAACCCTTACATACACAACTATCTACAACCCTAACCGAAACCCTAACCCTAAGGTCCGTCACTATCGCACACTCACCTAACCCGCACCCTAACACTAACTCACTTAACCCTCCCCTAACCCAAAAAATATCACTACTGCACCTTTACCTAACCCGCGCCCTAACCCTAACTCACTTATCCCACCCCTATCCCTACAGACTGCCAACATCGCACACTTACCTTACTTGCACCCATACCTAACCCGCGCCCTAACCCTAACTCACTTATCCCACCCCTATCCCTACAGACCGTCAACATCGCACACTTACCTTACTCGCACCCTAACGGCCATCACTACTGCATACTTACACATCCTTTCCCCATCTCAGTGTTCTCAGCGTTGGTGTTTTCCTCCGTCTGTCTTCTGACTTGTCGATCTTCTAAGTCGTTGTCGGTGTTATGACGTGTCGATGTAGTCAGGTAGATCCATATATATATATATATATCTATATATATATATATATATATATATATATATATATATATATATATATATGAAAAAAGTACAGGGGCAGTAGAACATACCATAAGAAAAGTAATAACATTTTCCTTTTAGGGTGGAAGTTAACACATCCTGTAAACTGCAAGTTGAAATACTGTACTTATAAATCCCACATACGTACATTTTTTCAAGTTTCTAATTCAAATCCTGCCTGAACAATTCTCAACTGATGAAGTTTCCTGAAGATGTTGTACTGTTGCTAAGTGTATGACCCGAATATTTCACTGCAGGCCATTAAATGAGCCGCATACAACGATAAAGTAGAAATTGCCACATCCAACATTTTTGCTTCCTGCCAATGCAATTCACTGCAAGGATATTAACGAACAGTCAGGCATGACCCTGAAAGAATGCTGACACTAAGCAAAACAAATAAAGCAGGTAACTATACTAAAAAATTACTGTCTGATGAACAGAGACAGTAGGCTTTGCACCACACAGTATAAAACATAGCACTGCATGCATTAATATTACTCTGTGTTTTTTACAATAAAGCTGACAGTAACCTGAATTTCGTGGTCTGTAGTTGTGAACTAGATGCCTCCTTTTTTGCCTGCACACCTGCATACCACTTACTAGTCTGCTGCATGAGGTCCTGGCCACCATATTATTGCCACTGGTGGAAGAACGGATAGTGGGAGCTGCACTATCATCATATGGCACCTCACCTCCAGACTGTTGTATGATTATGTTGTGCAGAATCCAACACATGCAGTTGCAGGGTCATACTGAAGGACACCCCCGACTCATCCAAGCAACAGAAACAGGCTTTCAGCATGCCAATTGCTTGGTCAATGACAACCTCTGTCTGGGACAAGGTGGTTTTATATCTTTTCTCAGCAGTTCCCCTAGGTTTATGGACTGGTGGCAGCAGCCATGATTTGAGTGGGTAGCCTGTATTACCTGGAAAAGACAAAAACAAAGGTGGGTAGAAACACAATAAGGAAAGGGTGATTTAGTTCTAAGCAATGTATTTTCCATACTATAACTAATGACACAACTATAGCTAATGTTTTCACTTCCCAACAAGGTTACCATACATCATCCTACCAGATGTAAAGTGAGCTTGTAATTCAAGATATGAGAATTATGGACACTGCCAGGATGCTGGGCTATCACTTTGGTGATGCACTCCCATGCATCACACACTACCTGGCAGTTGATGAAATGGTAGCCCATCCTAGTTTGGTCTCTCTCATCCCATGACTCTGATGAGGCCATAACGGCAACATGGGTGCAATTTATTACACCAAGCACCTCGGGGAAATGTACTACCTCAAAGAAGGTGCTCATTGTTCTGGTTCAGTCCTGCACTGAGACTGTCAAATAAATATACTGATTCATATATGCCAAGAGTATGTTGAAGACCTGCTGAAGTATTCCTGAGGCAGAAGCCTGAGAAATACTCAATGTGTCCCCAGTCTGTCTCTGGAAGGTCCCTGTGGCAAGTTTATTGAGGGCCATACATGCCTTAGAATTCACAGGTATAGGAAGGCCACACATTGTCCTAGCTCCTGTCTATGGGCCATACAAACTCACTAAAGCCCTTAAAATGTCTGAGTTCATTCTAAATCTATCAATAATTTCTTGATTACCAAAATTATAATGAGTTCATTTTTGTCTATATCTGCACCATCTTGGCTGGCAAGTGTTGCTGGGTTCCTTGAGTTTTTTGCTCAGCCAAGACATGTAACTCACAATGAGAAATATTTAGGCTGTCTATAGCAAGCACCTTCACCAGTTGCAAACTAGATGAAAAATGCATAACTCCACCTTCTATAATGCCTCTGCATAAGGTACCAAAATGCATGAGATATGACTATAAAGCACAAACAGGCAGGAAGAGGGTCATTGGCATAAGAAGTTATGAGGCCGTTTTCATTTCCATCTCATTAACTGTTCATATGGATAAGCAGCTTGAAAGTGGCTGTGCCTAAGCATAGCCAGACTCTATGAATTGTGCTGAGACTGCTCTTAGACACAGCCTTTGCAGATTGCCTTTACACCTAAGTGCAATAACTATGAATACCACCTCAAGTTTTAAACAAATTGCTGTTATTTGACAAAGATCACATTTATTATTTCTGAATTTCTTGAATTTCAGTATCTGGTCTCAAAATTCTGATAATTTTCCCTAAATAAATCAGTAAGTAGAATGATATGCTTAAAATTCTGTCTTTAGACATTGTACCATAATTTTATTTATTTATTTTATTTATTTTACATTTGTTGACCGGGCTAGTCTAACTGGATATATGTCCATTTTCAGTAGAGGCCCGGGGAGAAAACCTCCAGGACAATAACAGATGAAAAAGTAAAATTGTGTAAAATAAAATAAAGTTTACATAGAAAAAATACCGACATGCATTTTACTACACACTGGTTAGTAATTATTACAAAAATATAAAACACACTGGTAAATAACTAATTACAAAAATATAGAAGACAATGGTTAAAATACTATTTACAAAAATATAGAATACAACATTTATAAAGAGTCAATCATAGTAGATTACAGATAAACAGTTCTACTTACAAATGAAATAAGAACAATAGTGCCAAAGAGGGAAAGTAGAGGGAAATAGTAGAGTTAATCAGCTAGTCAGGGTTGTTGCAAGGGCATAGCCATTTTGTTCTGAGGAATATTTTCAGTTTTTGTTTGAAGAGGGGTAGAGAAGGAAGAGAAGTTAGTACAGTAGGTAGAAGGTTCCAGTTTTTCCCAGTAGTGTTTGAGAACAGAGAATCACCTGCCAAGTTGTTTGACTTACTAATGTTAACTAACAATTTATTTGATGATTTTAAGTTAGTAAGATTTTTATAGGGGGTAATGATGTTTGAAAGTGTAGGAGTATTATTTGGGTGGTAGAGGATCTTATGTGCAATGATAAGTTGACTATATTGAAGCTGATTTTGTAGTTCAAGCCATCCTAGTTGTTTTAGATTCTCACAGTGATGGGTTCTATAGGGATTACCAGTGGCAAATCTTGCAATATTATTATAGGATGTAGCTAGTTTGAGACAATTATGTTTTGACAGATTAGTATAGATTGGTGAGGCATAAAGAAGTGTTGAGATTAGATGGGAGTGGGCAATAGTAGATCTTGCTATAGGAGTGAGGAAGGATTTGACTCTATATAGGGAGCCCATTTTTCTGTTGACTGTTTTTATATTGTTATTAATATGGGAGTCGAAGTTAAGGTTGTTGTCTGTAGTAATTCCTAGGAGCTGGGTGGTAGCATCAGGGGATATGAGGGTACCATTGTTAGAAGTAACAGAGAAATCTATAGGTATATGCTTCCGGGTAGGGGTAAAGAGCAGGAGCTTAGTTTTTTTTAGGATTCAGGAGGAGGCATCATTTTAAGAACAATGACTCTACTGTGTTAAACATTTTCTGAGTTAGGGACTGTAGTTCTGATAAAGATTTGGCTGTGCAGATTATTGTAGAATCATCTGCATATTGTATACAGGTTGCATGAGGAGTAGCTTTACAGAGATCATTAATAAAAATAGAGAATAATAGAGGACCTAGAATGGAGCCCTGGGGAACACCTAGTGTAACTGGGCAGGTGGGATGATAGATTATTTTCCCACATAACAGCTTGCTGTCGGTTGCTTAGGTAGGAGCTGAACCATTGTACAGCTAGAGTATCGAGAGAAAGTGATTTAAGAATGTTTATAAGCAATGTGTGGTTAACCATATCTAAAGCTTTTGATAGATCAATAAATAGAGCTGAAGAGAGAGCATTATTATTGTGATTTCTGTTAATAGTGTCAGTGAAAGATAAGAGGGTTGTAGTGGTACTATGGTATGGTCTAAAGCCATGTTGGCTTTGTGCAAGTAAGTTGGGTTGTAATAAGTGGTCTAGAAGCTGATGATGAATACATTTTTCCATTATTTTTGCTAAAGGGGATAGTAGGGCTATAGGTCGATAGCTGGAATATTCATTGGAGTTGCCTCCTTTATGTAGGGGGATAATGTGTGAGATTTTCCAGATGATTGGGATGGTTCCCTCATTAATGGTTCTGTTTATTAGGATTGATATTGGATAAGCTACTGCTTTAGCTGCTTTTTGCAGATATTGTGCTGGAATCTGGTCAGCAGAAGAAGTACAAGGCTTAAGTTTTAGAATGAGCTTGTAGATGAAATTAGTAGAGATAGGTTGAAATATGAAAGTAGGAAAAGAGCTAGAAAAGGGGTTAGGGAGGCTGGAGCTGTCAGGGGTTAGCTGGCTGGCTAGAGATTGGATGGCTTCAGTAAAAAATGTATTAAAGGCATTAGCAGTTTGGTTGGGAGTCTCATGATTAGCACCAGTTGGGGTTGGTGTGCTGCAGTGACCTGGGTGTAACAGACTATTGATACTTGCCCAGAATTTCTGGGGATTGTTTAGGTGTGTTTGCTGCATTTTACAGTAAAAGCTTTTTTGTCTGAAAGTATAGCTTTTTTTGTCATATTTCTCATTTGTTTAAATATTTGTTGATCTGTTAAGTTTTTTGTAGTTCTCCACCTAGTCCAGGCTTTATTTCTAAGTATCATGTTTTGCCTGGTGTCTTTAGAGAGCCATGGGGCTGGTTTTGACCTAGTTCTGATAGTACGCTTTGGTGCATATCGGTCAAGGATATTTAAGAAGGTAGAGTTAAAGTGTTTAACAACCTCTTCAAGAGGGAGGTTTTTTAGGGGAGACCAATCACAAGAGCTAAGTTCAGTTTGGAATAACCTTTGGTTAAACTGTTTGTTTGACCGTATAATCCTATATGAAGCTTGGTGTGAGATATCAATCTTTTGCCTGATTATGTAGGTCAAAGAGTGGTCACTTACATCATCAGGGAAGACACCTACTTTGTAAGGTTGGTGGTAGTTATTAATAAGGCTCCAATCCAAGGTGCTCTCTTTTTTGGTAGGTTTGTTAATTCTAGTTGGACAGGTGATGGTTTGTGAGAAACCATGAAGGTTAATATGAGAAGTAGGATGGTCAGTACCAATGCATCTCCAGTCAATACTGAAGTCACCAAGGATTATAGTTTCTTGTGGGAAGGTTGATGATACCCAATTAAGTATGTCTTCAAGTTTAGATACATTGTTTCCAGGAGGTAGGTAGATGCAAAAGATAATGTTAAGTGTTTAGAATCCTTTCTGTGACATTTTCTGTTTAGCATTCCTTACGTAGTATCCATTGTTTTGAATTATTTCTGCAATTATCAATACTTAAAACGCCATGCATTGACCACTCCTTGTAGAATTTTATTTATAGAATTCTACTCATAACAGTTTATCTGCAGAATTATTTGTTTGGAATGCAATCTGTAGAATTCAATCTGCAGATTTATCTCTTTAGAATTCTATCTGTATTATTCTGCTTAGAAGTATATTTTATTTATTTATTTATTTTATTTTGACATTTGTTGATCAGGTTAGTCCGACTGGGCAGATGCACTTTTTGAGCAGGGGCCCGAGGAGAAAAGCTCCAAATGATACATACATTGTATAATATGACAAAAGAAATTAAGTATAACAGTCAATCCATACAATTACATCACATACATAATCACAATACAATTACAAGTACATAGAAATATATAGCGAGCACTATATGCAGGATAAAACGTAACATCTGTTCAGGGCAGAGAGTCTGAAGTATAGCCTATTTTGGGAATAAGCACAGGATTAAAATAAAGTTAGGTAACAGAAGGAGATGAAAAGAATAAGAGGAGGGAAGGGTTAGTTATAGGAGAGGGTAGAGGTAGAATTAAGTTGGGTTGGGGCAAGAGCAAGTCCATGAGTTTAATAGGTTGTCTTTTAAAGTTTTTTTTAAACAGTTTGCATTAGAAAGTGTTCTTAAATATAGGGGCAGTTTATTCCATGCTTTGGAAACTGAGTGGTTGTAGAGAAGTTTGCCAATGTTTTTTTTTTTTTTGGGGGGGGTGCTTGTAAATTTCCAGGAGGTGTTGGTTAGAGCTATGGAGTGTACAATTAGGGATGTAGAAAGAGAGATGAGAACTGAGAGAGCAGGACAGGAGTTGGGTTTGTTTAGGATGGAGTGATTCAGGTGTAGCTGAGGCAAGAGTTGTTAGCAGAATTCTAGCCACTGTAGGTTTTTTTAGAGACAGGCAGTGGTGTGAGCGATAGGGTTGATTTGCAGCAAATCTAGTGATTTTATTTTATGTGAGTTCAAGTTTAGATATAAGATTAGATTGTAGGTTAGTTAGGATCGGGGCTGCATATAATAGGGTGGGTAGTAGATAGGCTTGTGCAAGGGAGAGTTTAGATTCATTTGTGAGGAATTTTTTGTTTCTATAAAGCAAGCCCAGCTTTTGATGAGTCGTTTTGATGCACTGTTGGATGTGAAGATCGAATTTTAGTTGAACTATTGTGACTCTTAATAGGTTAGTGTGAGGTTCAACCTTGATAGTTGTGTTATTGAGGGAGGTGACAGTGAAAGTAGATTTGCAGTGTTGGAGAGATTTAGGGAGGAAGAGGAGGAGTTTAGTTTTCTTAGGGTTGAGTAGGAGTTGGTTAGATAGTAGCCATTTTTCAACTGAGTGGAGAGATTCTTGATTAAGGGTAAGGAGGTGGGAGAGATTGCCAGAGGAGGAACTTATTGTAGAGACATCAGCATATTGTACTAATGAGGAGTGAAGACAGGATGTGTAGAGCTTCTTAGTGAAAATGTTAAATAGTAGGGGTCCAAGAATAGAGCCCTGGGGAAACCAGTTTGGACTGGAAGGAAAGGGGAAGATGCAGAGAGCAATTTTGCAGACTGAAATCTGTTGGAGAGGTAGCTAGGGAAACAGCAAAGAGCAGAGCTGAAGAGATTGAGGTTAGATAGTTTAGACAGTTGTAGGTTATGGGAGACAGCATCAAAAGTCAAGGAATAGACAGGAGAATAAGTTATTGTTGTCACGAGATCTAGAGGTAGCCTGTGTTAAAGATATTAGTGCTGCGAATGTGCTGTGGTTAGGGCAAAAGCTGTGGTGGGTGGGCATTAGGAAATTTTCTTGTTAAGATGATCTAGGAACTGCTTATAAATATACTTTTCAAGAATCTTTGATAGGGGAGACAGAATGGCTATAGACCTGAAATTAGAGAAGTCAGTGGAGTTTCCTCCTTTATGTAAGGGTATAACATAGAATTTCTTCCAGATAACAGAAACTATAGTTTCTGGGATTGATCTATTGATTAGTATGGAGATGGGATATGCAATAAGTTTTGCAGCTAGTTTAAGGAAAAGAGAAAGTAAGTTATCGGTAAAAGGTGAGCATGTTTTGAATTTGCTGAGAAGTGATCTGATATAAGCAGTGGGGGCAGGCTTAAGAGAGAAGGAGGTTGTGTGGGTGGATGGAGAGGGAGAAGTAGTGGGGTAGGTACTATTGTCTTTTTTAGTTAACTTGTGGATGGAGTCAGTGAAGAAGGAGTTAAGTGTGGCAGTGTCTAAGGCAGAGCTATTGGGGCAGGGATTAGGTGTAGAGGGCCTACTTGGCTGTAGTAGCTTTTTGATTGTATTCCAGAATTTTTTGGGGCTGGAGTGGGGGGCTTTCTGTGGCTTTAGGTAATTTGATTTTTGGTTAAATCATGTTGTTCTCTATAACATTGAAGATTGGAAGGGTTTTTTTTCCCCAGTTTTTCCAGGCATTACCTCTCTTGGGTATGAGGGAGTGAGTGCATTGAGTTATCCAAGGAGTGAAGTTGGATTTTATTCCAATTTTCCTGTTGGGTGCCAGGGTGTTTAGTGTGTTTAGGAAGATGCTGTTGAATTTTAGAACAGTTTCTTTTAGGGAGAGTTCATGGAGGAAGGACCAGTTAATTGAGGAGAGCATATGGTTAAAGGTGTCTGAGTTGAAGTTAGAAAGTTTGAAACAGTCCTTGTATCAATGAGATTTGCATAATGGGAGGGAGTGTCTTTAAATATAGGTTGGATGGTGGTCACATATGGTATCAGGCAATGTGGTGGGGGTTTTGTAAAGGTGAGGGCTGGAAGCGAGGATCAAGTCAAGTGTAGTGCTGGTATTAGTGTGTCTACTCAGATGTGTGATGGAAGTGATTAGCTGGGAGAAGCCATAGAGGTTAATGCTGGCATTTAGAGAGCCTGAGATTAGAGAATTCCAATCTATGTTAATGTCACCCATAGTTTCATAGGAGATAGCTTGTGAGATCCAGGAGAGAAAGTGTCCAAGGATCAGGATGTTATTTCTTGGAGTAATATAGATGGTAGCAATGGCATCTTTTTGTGATTGTTCAATTTGCAGTTTACTGTGAGGACTTCAGCAGAGTGGAAATTAGGTAGTGAGAATATTAGGGGGTAGAAGGAGAGTTGTTCAGAGTGCAGTATAGCTACACCTCCCACTTTTTTTCTTGAGTCTATCAAGTTGGATGTTATTGTAGCCTTGGCTAAGATTTCACTGTCAGACATGTAGGGTTTTAGCCAGGTTTCAGAGAGGGTGATAAATGTAGGGGTGTGTAAAGTTATCCAAGGATGTAGTTCAATGACTTTGTTCAGCATACTTTGAAGGTGTAGAGATAGTATAGTTAGGTTTCTGGTAGATGTAGAGGAGTAAGTCTGAGAAGGGGAAGATGGGGGAGAGGGAGGGGGTGGGGGATGGGTAGGGAGAGAGGAGCTGGCCCTGAGTTTGGGTGTATATCACATGAGAGTAGTAAGTTTAGTATAGGAAATTTCAGTAGTGAACCATTGAGGTTAAAAAGTGATATTTTGGCTTTATTCCGGGAGGTAGTGATGGCTGTTGGAATAGTTTTATTTTATGTAGGTGAGTGTCATTGTGGTTGAATATTGCAGGGGCAATGGGGAATGTGTGAGTAGTTGAGGGATTAGTTAGTGGGTTGGTAAGTGTAGGAGCAGGGTTTATATATGTGAAGGTGTGATGATATGAGGTAGAGATTCAGTGAATAAAAAGCTGAGTAGTATTGAAAAGTGAAGTAACATGTTTGATAACGTAAAGGCAGGAAGAGAAATAACTTAGGAGAGCAGAATATCTAACTAAAATTATGGAGGGGATGTGTAATAAGAAGGTGTTGGAAGACTTTTAAGTTATAAAGTGGCAAGATGGGGGGGTTTATTATAGTGTGGGAAAAATAGAGTTAGGGTTAGGCCTATTTTTAGGAAGAGTTCTTATGTATAGAGGAAATATGAGTTGACAGGAAGATTTGGGAGAAAGTTGGGAGTGAAAGGAGGGACTAGTTTGGATGGATAAAGTATAAATCTAGAGTATGTGGGGGTGGACAGGAATTGGGGGGTATGGTATGGTTGCTGGAGTAAGCCTGAGCTTAGTGAGGGTGAACGGAGCAGGCCAACATCAGAAATGGAGGTTGTAAGAGAAAGAGTGTTAAAGTTAAGAGAGTAATAAAGAAACACTGTATTTATTACCTTTACACAGAACAGTAATTGGGTATGTACAGTAAAGATAGATATATCTATAGAAATTAATGCAAAGAAATCTGTTTAAAATTCTATACGTAGATGTCTCTGTTTAGAATTCTATAAATAGAATTATTTCAGGCAGATTTAATTTGTAGAAATCTGTGTTTACAATACTAATTTTAGAAGTCTTTTGGTAGAGTTCTGTGCTTAGAGTTGTATCTGAAGAACTCTCCCTACAGAATTCTGTTAGAAGAATTATGTCTTTAATGCCAGCTATAGAATTCTGTCTGTTGAATTCAGTGTTTAGAATTCTGTGTGGAAAAAGTAGTAGGTACAAAGTTCTATTGTAAAATTCTATTACAAAATTCTGTTTTAGAATTCTGTGTGTAAACTTACTGTGCATAAAATACTGCCTATAGAATGTTGTGCTTAGAAATCTACCTATAAAGTTCTGCGTTTCTAATTCTTGCTGGATAAGTCATTCTTTCAAATTCTGTATTTAGAATGCTATTCCTATAATTCCACCTGTAAAATTATGTGGTAAATACTGTCTCTCTAAATTCTGTTTTTAGAGTTTTGTCTGTAGAACGTTGCCTGCAGATTTCTTATTTGCACAATTTTGTTTTGCATCTTGAACTTAGCTTATAGATTTCTACCTGGAAAATTTAGTGGTTTTGAATTATATCTATATAATCTTGCATGTGAAATTCCATTTGTACAATTATGTGGATTAAATTCTGAGTTTATGATTCCACTGGTAGACAGTAATCAGTAGATTTCAATCTGTAGAAGTAGATTTCTGTGTTTAGAATTATTTTCTGTTAAAGTAAATGTTTAAATTTGTATTTACAGATTTCTACTTGTAGATTTATATCAGTGAAACTGTGTGTTTAGAATTACATCTGCAGAATTATCAATTTAGAATTCTGTTGAATTCAGTCTGCGTAATCTTCCATTTAACATTATGTTGACATTATTCTATTTAGAATTCTGTTTATAAAATCCTGTGTTTAGAATTCCAAATAGGAAAGTCATGTTTAGAAGTCCACTGATAAAAATTAATGTGAAGAAAACTGTGTTTTAAATTCTGTAAGTAGAATCCCCTATTTATAATTTTATTTGTAGATTTTTGTTCAGCCAGTTCCATGTGTAGTAATCTGAGCTTATAAGTCTATCTTAAAATTCTTTATGTAGAGTCTTGTGTTTAGACTTCTAGCTGTAGAAATCTACCTACAGAATTATATCACTAGGATTCCATGTTTGGAATGCTATAGATATAATTTAGTCTGTATAATTTCACATTTAGAATTTTGCCTATAGAAATCAATGTTTAGAATTATATCTAGAAAATTTTAGCTGCAGAATTCTATTAGTAATATTTTGTGTTTAGTTTTCTATCTGCAGATACACTGTCTAGTATTCTATTTGTAAAATCCATTCTGCAGAATTTTACTTTAGACTTCTATCTGCATGATTGTTTATACTTTTGGATGGAAAATTTTATTTGTAGAATTCTACAATTAAACTTCTGTGGTTATTTATTTATTTAAAATTGGTTTTCCCAGGGTAGAGCACTGATCACTGTTGACTAGTTTTAATTTCGGGCCAGGAATACAAGGAAAATCATAATTACCTTTAATGAGAGACACCAAGAATATAACTAAAAACACATTCACAAAATACCACTATCAGATAACAAAAAATGTAAAGAATATCTGCAATTGTAATATACATGTACAAAAATCAAGACATTCCTCAGCCTAAGTGAGAATTACTTGTTTATGAAGTGCAGTGAAGGAGGATATAGGTTGTGAATAGCTGGAGGATGAAGTTATATTTAACAAACCATTATATGAGTGAAAAGTGAAGACTGTTGCAATAAAACTTGCTATATGAGAGATGGTTACACGTGTTACTACTAAGACAAATAGAGTGATGTAGATCATATTTAGGTGATAAGGCTGGATAAGAGACAATGATATTTAGCTGATGAGATGAGATAATGTCTCTAGAATTCTATGCTTGGAATTGTCTCTATAAAACTCTGTAATTCAAATGTTTTCTGTGTCTATCACTGTGCTTAGAATTCATTCGGTAGAATATTTTTGTTTGGATATCCACCTTTTCAAAAATCCAAAACCAAGATGTAAAACACAAATGAAAAAGCACAAAAAAAAAAAAACACAGCACGGGACTTGCAGAACCAGAACAAGAAAGTTTAATGAATACCTAATGAATAAAACCAATAAAAATAATCAAATGATGCATAAAATAACATTTAGATAAGTACTTTTGTCTCACTGTATGAAACTTCATCAGATAAAAAAGAATTAAACAAATGAAGATTAAATACACCACATCATCTTTCTTCTGTCAGTCAAAAAGCTTGGAATCCCCCAAAACCTTGGGTTCGCTCTTAAAGACAATGGACACACATTTCATCACAACCATTTGTGAACTATGCAAACTGAATCAACTCTGAACTTAAGATGAATGCATACACAAAATAACTTTTCTGAAAATAATGTGTGATAGATATAATGCATATAATATATATACAAAAAATGTACGCATCTTTTTAAGTAAATTAAATAAACAAAATGGATAAAAATGACAGTTCAAAGCCCACAGTCTGACAAATCAATTATCGGGTAAAAAGATGAAGGATTTTTTTGTTTTATTATTATTTATCTTTGAAGCATCTTGAGTTTCACCAAGCAAGAAATGCATAACTGGTCATTTAATCTGGGGACATTATTTGCATTAGATCACAACTGCCAATATAGCTCCCCTTTTGTCAAGAAATAAAGTCCATGGCCTACCTCTATCATCACGTCACCTGTCCCAAGACACAAAACCTGATTAGATTGGACATGTTTATAGAGGGCATTAGTTTCTCTTTTGGATTTGATGTCATATATGTGTTTGTAAATCATGTCTCAGCCTACACTCAGTCTTACTTGTGTAGAAACTGGGACAGGATTTACAACAAGCACAATAGACTACCCCCTTGGAGTGACAATTAAATCGACTCTTTATCTGAACAAAGAGTTTGTTCAAGAGCAATTCATCGCAGACTAGAATATACTAACAATAATTGCAAAAAACACACTTCTTCATACCGGCTCTTTTGTCTATTCCTCGTTTCTTTGCTTCACAAATTGCCTTAAGGTTCCTGCCTTTTTAAAGACAAAGTTTGGTTTGTCCTGCAGTTTTTCTTTTAAATTACCTTTGTTCATCAGAAGACACCAGTTCTTCTCTAAAATACTCTTAATCAAGAAGCCATCACATGAGAAAGTGGTAATGAAGGAATTCTTTAGGCTGATATTTTGTTGATCCTCAGAATTAATTCATTCAAATTATTATTGCTGGTGTGAGAACAATCAACAGAAGGGGTTGTTTCACTCCCCATGTTATTGTTGTCTGGGGTAAAAGATGGAGGGATACCTCCCAAAATGGGAATAAAATGTTTGCTCTCATGTTTATTGATTACCTGTAATATTAAATTGTCAATTAGTTTAGTCGGATATCCACACCTCTGAAACATACTATTCAGTAAAGAACATTCATCCCCAAAGGCCTCATCGACAGTGGTCAGCCAGGTGGCTCGAACAAATTGACCCTTGACCACCGCCTTCTTTTGTGACATTGGGTGGTTACTGTCAAAATGTAAAAAGCTATTGGAATAAGTTTCTTTTCTGAAAATCTTAGAGGTAAAACTTTTATTTACAGCATCCTTCTCTAACCAAATATCAAGATATGCAATGTGCACCTGGTGGCTTACAGATGTAAACCTGAGGAATTCAGTGTTCTGATTCACGTAGGTTAAATCCCATAAGACAAAAATGTCATTCAAATATTGTGTGTAAAAAATACATGACACAAAATGATCGGAAGTGAATAGGTATTTCTTCTTCCATTGTATCACGGTAATGTTGGGGAAGAAGCCCCCACAAGCAACCCCATAGCCACACCCATCCATTGGAGAAACATGTCATCCACAAATCTTATAAAATTGTTTTTTAAGATCAACTCTAAAAGGGTCACCTAGGTATTAATTAAATTTGCCTTGTAATTACTTAAGTCTCTCTAAACTGGTCTGTCTATTTAAGCTGTGTATCTTCTTTCTTTTTTCTCCCTTAAGTGCTGAACCTTGAAACACAGGTACATGAAAAAGCTTACATTTTGCATCAGTAAGTTTTAATGATTGTTTTTCTTCTTGTTTTCCACCTCATCAGTGGGAAGGGCCTAACTTACTTTGTTTCTTCTTGTTTCCTACCCTTCCCTGCTTGTCTCATGGCCACTCAGCTGTTTCTCTTCCGTTTAGGCACCATCTCTCTAACTTCCTCCTGATTTTTCTATCCCTGGAGTGCTGTCATCATCTACAGTGGCACACAGAAGTATTTATATGTTTTTCAGCTGAATTTCTCTAGAAATATCATTTTCAGTAGTCTGGTGTTCAAACTAAATTTCCTTTACCTGAAACATGTTTTGACTATTTTTTTCTTAACCCACCTGAAATGTGTTTGGGACTTACATTTCCATATTTGCACATAACATCAATGCAATGCAGGAGAAGTAACAGAGAAAAGAGAATCTCATCTGTGTTTTTTTTGTCAACATAGTCAATGCAAGAAGGCTGGACAAAGCCCAGTATGATGGAGGAACAAAGTCCAGAAACAGGGACAAATTTTAAATATTGATTTTAAAAATCTTACAAAAGTTGCTGGAATAAGAAGTTTTGTATTAGTGCACATTTTTGGAAGAATATGAAACCTGAACCTGAAATGTCTGTCATTATTTAATAACTTCAATCTCCAGGGGCTTGCTAGAAAACTACATTTTTTGAGGAGCAGACCAAAACTATAAGGCAAAAATGTGAACATCTGAGAGGTATGACTGCCAAGATTTTATGAGGGATAGTGAAGAAATACAAGGAAAATCAGGTGTGTTTCTGATTCTTTAGTTTTGCACAATGTACCTGATTTTTCTCATATTTTGCTCTGTCCCTCAACATATACCAGTAGAAAGTCTGGCCACTAAATGGTACTTCAGTGGCTGGACGTTTTTCTATTAGTATATGCTTGATTTACAATGGGCACACTGGCTGGGCTGTTCAGTCAGCATGTTCATTGTTGAATTGTAATGTGTAATTATTGTATAAGTCATTCTAGCTAATAACAGAGCATTGCAATTATTGAAGCTCTTAAGGTCTCATGCTCTAAAGTTTGTTACTGTTGGGACTATTTCCTTATCTAAGTTTGTGTTGTGTACTGGTAAAGTAAACGTTCAGTAGCATAAATGCCATAATCCATAATCCATGCGGGGTTGCTGCTGGTGCTTTATATCAGTATGCAATGTAGGTCAGAAAAGGTAATACACTAGACCCAAATGGTGTTAGTCATTTTAACTGCTACCAATAATAATTGTGGCACTAAGTATAAATGATTCACTTAAAACCAACAAATATGTCCAAAAAAACAATAAAAGTGAATCAAGCAATGAGGCGGTATAAAAAACTTTTATTAAAATTACCACATAAGCACTTTCACAGTTGAGACACTGCTTCATCAGATGTTCAAAGGTTTTAACTCATTCATACTCAGGGCATTGGAATTCATTAATTCCAATGCCCTGGACCAGCACATTCTTACCCCCACTAGAGATAGCAACATCCTTGACCTAGTCATTACTAACATGGGTGACCGTTGCTCTACACCAATACTCAACTCCTCCCTGGTTAGATCTGACCACAAACTAATCACCTTGGAAATCCACCCCCCCCCCACACAAAGGTAACTACCATGAAAAACTTCTCCAAAACTAATTTTGGGCTCCTAAGAACAGAGGTGGCTAACTTCACGGCACCCATGCAAATGGATAATAGTTGCATGACCACTGAATCATACACCAATGCACTGTATGAACCTGTACACAAATGCATGGATCTCACCATACCCAATAGAACCAAGACGCTCTCCTCCAAAAAAAGGAATTCAATCTGGTGGTCTCTTGCCATAAACAAACTCTACAACAGAAGGAGGAAACTGATGCAGATTAAGGTAAAGTCCCAAGACTGGAATAACTCCCTTATCAGCCTCAACAAAAAATTGAGATCCATCATCAAATCCCCTAGAGCTAGCTATGAAAACAGAATTGCAGCAGATAGTAAAGACAACCACAAGGCCTTCTATAGTTATGTAAAGAATCTCCATGGCAATACCCAGATTTGCTCTGAGCTACTGCACAATGGTACCTCCTATACTGAGCCAACATATATTGCCAATATACTGGCCAACAGATTCAGTGCCAACTTTACCCCTCTCCCCCCAAAGGACCAATCACAATACCAGTAGATTGCCAGGCACCCAGTATTACTGCTGCACAGATTAAAACAGCACTGTTCAAGGCCAAGAATACAGCTTCTATGGGACCTGACAATATCTCTGGCTGTGTTCTACACGAACTACAGAGTGAACTGGCACCTCACCTGTGTGCCCTGTTCAATCACAGCTTCACCTCAGGCTTTATCCCTAATGAATGGCGCACTGCTACAGTCATCCCTCTCCACAAAGGAGGAGTGACTACATATCCTGGGAACTATTGCCCCATTAGCCTGATGAGTCTGATATGTAAAGCTATGGAACGCATCATCATGGACCTAATAAACAAGGATATAGGGAATCTCCAAACTCTGGATCCCACACAGTTTGGTTCTGTGAAGGGTAGATCATTCCTGCTCAACTTGGTCAACTTCTTTGAGTCAGTCACCAGAGCTGTGGATGAAGTCAAGGTGGTTCATGCAGCCCACCTTGATCTGGCCAAGGTCTTTGATACCACTCCCACTCAGGAATCATAGAAAAACTCACTAAGCTAGGCATCAACTCCTATATCACTAGGTGGGTTGCAAACTGGCTCACAGATAGAACCCACAGTGTGAAAGTAGCTGACTCCAAGTCAGACTGCCAACCAGTCATGAGTGGAGTCCCACAGAGATTGGTCCTGGGTCCTCTCCTGTTTGCTATCTACTTCTCAGAAGTCCAGGCCAACATGAAGGGACTCTGGCTGATGAAGTCTGCAAACGATTATAAGTTAGGAGCCATTATTAACTCCCAGAGTGATGTTGATATCCTAAAGAAAGGCCTCACTGAGACCAACGACTGGTGTCAGAACCATGGCCTTAAGCTCAATGCCAAAAAATGTGTCATCATCCCCTTTGGGAAAAACGCAGTTCCCTTGAACTACCACATCGATGGTAGTTCACTGAACACAGAAGGCATTATAAGAGATCTGGGAACACAGGTTGACAACAACCTCCCTTTTGACCACCACACTACCACTGTGGTCAGAAAGTCCTTTTATGTGGCACATCTCATTACTAAAGGTTTTGCATCCAGGAAGAAAGAAGTCATTGTATCCCTCTACTCTTCCCTCATTAGGCCAGTTATCGAGTACAATGCCTCACTAGACACCTGCAACAACTGGATAAGCTGCAAAAGTACCTCACAAAGAGGATCCTAGGCCTTAAACACTTGTCCTATATGGACAGACTCAAAAAACTCTAACTATTCTCTGTCTCATATTGCCTACTTAAAGGCGAAATCTGCTTGACTTACAAAGCCATGTCTGACCCAGCTCTGTTAGAAATGCTACATCTAAAGAAATCCCAGTCACTTCACACCATATGCTCCAGAGACCTCAACCACATTACCACAATCAACAGAACGTGTTGGAGGGACAGGTTCATAACCCAGAGACTGCCCATGCTATGGAATAGACTTCCCATACATGTCAAACAGAGCACCTCACTGGCCCTCTTCAAGAGAAATCTTGATGAATGGATGTGAAATAGAAAATTCACTCCAGGCATAACTCCAGTGGCTCTACATGACAGAGGCACTGGGAACTAAGGTCGGGTGGCATGATGCCAGAGTAATCCCATGGGCTAGGCTTATAAAGGCTCCAGGGCTATTAGCCTAGTACACACCTATGAACCTATGAATCTATATGCTTTAAATAATATAAAGCATCAGACCAACAACCAATCAGAAAAATTCCCTCAGAATACATTATTCTCTCCATTGGCATTTAAAGTGATAGCACATTTAAAGCATGTGTATGAGTTAAAACTTTTGAACATCTGATGAAGCAGTGTCTCAGCTGTGAAAGCACTTATGTGGTAATTTTAATAAAAGTGTTTTATACTGCCTCATTGGTGGATTCACTTTTATGTTTTTTGGACATATTTCTTGATTTTAACTAAGTGTAAAATATTGACACAGACTAGTGAACAATGAAAACAAATGAACTAACAAACAGGCTACAGGCAAACTGTTCAAAAACTGCACTGATGATATTAGAGAAGCTGATTTTATAAAGTACTTTTCGTCCTGCTCAGTTTCAGGACTTCTTCAGATAAAACCAAATCATTGACACTTCATTAAATACCAAATAAAATACAAATCATGTGCTCACAACCAACCAGTCACACTAAGCACTTGGCTAATTCATTTTTAATGTTTGAAAATCACACTAGTTGTGACTTACACAACTCTCAGCATACAATATGATATTTCAAAAACCCATAGTATGTTTATATGTATATATATATATATATATAGAAATGTCTGTAAATAAAAACATGTAATTTTAACTAAAATCTAAACAAATTCCTACCTAGCTAAGCTTTTAACCTTAAAATGCAGAAAATTGAACATATCTCATTAAGGCCTGGGAAATTACATGCATTAGTACGTAATTGCCATAGAAATTCAAGTCTCTCCAAAAGGAGTGAATCTGGTCCTCCCCTCCCATCCCGGACTACTTGGTCTATAGCCCTAAATTGAAATTCATAGTCTGGCTGTTCTATTATGTGTCTAGCTAATGCATTTTCCCGTTTGCTCCTATTGATTTGGTAAATATGTTCCTACACCCGTTCTCTTAATCTTCTATCAGTTTTTCCTATATAAAATGTGGGGCAATATTGGCATTAGGCGAGATAGACTATCATCTTAGATTCACAGTTTTGTTTTTGCTTTGTAACATAGTTTCTCTCTTCTATCCTAAAGTTTGCCCCAGTTGCCATGAACTTATAATAGGAGCACATATTGTATTTAAACATCCCTCTTCTGGTTGGGCCCACAACTGAACTCATTTCTAATAAGCTTTTTAAATTCTGACCCCTTCTAAAAACAATATGCGGTGTATCATCACATTTCTGTCTAATAATAGTATTACTCCTTATTAACTTCCAGTTTTTACATAGTATTTTGTAAATCTCTGAAGCGTTGATACTAAATGGGGTTGTAAAACTAGATGAGGGAGATGGTTTGCTTTGTGTTGTCCCATGGTTATCTAAGTTTTCTCCATAGTTATAATCTGTCTTGATGGCCAGAATTGGTTTATATATTCCTCTGTGTCTTTTGTTACTGACTTCATCAACTAAAGATAAAACTAAAATCACAGGGTAACCCCTCCTAAAGAACATTTGTTTCAAGTTATCACATTCCAAAGTAAATTCATCGTCTTTGGTCACCATTCTGGCCACCCTCACCAGTTGTCCATTCACCACTGGTCTCTTTTGGTAGAATGGATGACAGCTGGAAAAATGCAAAAAAAGCATTAGAATATGTTTATTTTCTGTAAATCCTAGCTGTATAACACTTTTTATATCCTGTCCTTAGTTAAATCAACATCCAGGTATGCTATTTTGTTCATGTCGAAGTTATGTGTAGAAACTAACACATAAGAAATAAGTTTACGAGCTGAGTTCATCCCCCTTAATGATCATAAAAATGTCATCCAGGAAATGTGTATAAAATGTATCTGACTGTGGATCTGTTGTACTTTGTTGATGTATTGACGTTCCCAATAGGCCATTACTAGGTTGGCAAAGCTGGCTCCACAACGGGAACCCATCGCTACACCTATTTTCTCTAGGTAATACTTGTTATTAAACATTATGTAGTTATTGGAGAGTATTATGTCTAAAAGTTCCTCCACTAGTGAGACCTCTTTTGGAGGTGCTCCTTTACTACACATGATGTAACTTACCCAGTCAATGCCTATGACATGTGGGATTGATGAATAAAGATCTTTAACATCCACTGTCAAAAAACTGAATTCGATTTCAAAGTCTAAAGCATTAATACTAGCTAGAAAAGACCACGAGTCTCTACAAATTTTTTTTCCTGGGTGACATATTTTTTGAGGATATTATCCACTACTTTAGCACAAGAATAAGTAATGCTGTTCCTTGCATCTACTAGTGGTCTCATGGGTGGGGTGGGGGGGTTAGACACATTCTTGTGGACTTTAGGGATACCAAATAAATAGGGATCCTGGGGGCTGGCATTGATAAAAAATTAAATAGTTCAATGTTAATCCTTGCTTCAATAAGCATGTCACTAATATAAGATTGAATTCTTGAATATGCTGTATTCAACTAATTTCTTGTAATCTCTAGATATGTATCGTCATTCAAAACCCTAGTTGTCCTGTCCACATATTCAGTTGAGTTCATGATGACCAAACCTCCCCCCTTGTCAGGTTGCATTATCCTCACAGCTGCCTGTTTGAGCATTTCCAACACTTGTTTTTCACTTACACTAATGTAATCAACACACCTATTTCTATTATTGAGTTCTAACACTTCACGTAAGTTTAATTCACAAATCTGTTCAAATAATGCTAGAACAGGGTGCAATGATGGGTAAAAAATGCTTGCTACATGGCAGGTGTCTATATTAACATTATTCGTATTATTATCAAACAGCACTGTTAAGTTCAACTTCCTGACAAAGAGTTTGAGGTCAATGAGCATTTTAGGTAAATCAGCTTTGCAAGAGGGTACAAATGTATATTCTTTAGCTAAAAATTCCACTAACTGTGTGTCAGTCTCAATGTCAGAATAATTATAAATTTTAAAGTCCTTCTGAGAATTTAAAATGACTTTACAAGATTGACCGACAGTCACAGTTAAATTATTCACCTCCTCCATTGTGCTTGCCTGTTCCTGTTGTTGTTCTGAAGTCCCCCTTGTTGTCATGGATTGTGATTGAGGGACCTGTTCTGAAAATTTTCCACTGTCGTCGTATTAGGCTCCTGTCTGTTACTTGTTACCCCCTTGTGTAATGCGATTATTAGTTATCTGTTCACTTCTCCGGACTAGGCCCACCATGTCTGTGTCTGGCTGTGATTCACTGATAGTTCCTCCATTTGATCGTTCTGAATGGATCCCCCACTAAAAGCTGTATGACCAATCAAACAGCTGGTTTGTGAACCAGGAGGCTTAGGATAGGCTGTACCTTGCCAGTAGTCATTACGGTCCCTATTCAATTTTTTGACCTTGTTGGATTTGAGTTTACTAATGTATTGGTCAATGCTGTCAAAAATTAAGCCAAGTTCTTAGTGTGACTGGTTGGTTGTGAGCACATGATTTGTATTTTATTCAGTATTTAATGAAGTGTCAATGATTTGGTTTTATCTGAAGAAGTCCTGCAACTGAGCAGTACGAAAAGCACTTAATAAAATCAGCTTCTCTAATATCTTCGGTGCAGTTTGTTGAATGGTTCACCTGTAGTCTATATGTTAGTTCAAGTATAAAATTTTACTTTTCCTTGCTTCATTAATTTAAAAGTTTTATTAGCTTCATGTACTGAAATAGCTACACTTGTGCTTGCATTAACCATAAATATGTTAGTGGATGTTGACTGAACATGTTTCCAGTACTAAGTTTTGTCTATATTTGAAAAAATATAGGCTGTAACATTTTACTATGAAAAATTTTGCTTATGCAATTTAAGGCTGCAATATTTCATTGTATTTAGATGTTGCTTTTATCACTGTGAGCAAGTATTACAGCAGAAAACAATTAAATAGTTTTTTCTTTGTTCAACATACCAAGAACGCATATTTTTTCTATATAGATGCAGCTATTGACCTGAATGTAGTTGTACACTAGTTAAGAGAACAGTTCTCTTTTTATCGTGTTGATACTGTTAATACAGTTTTGAATATGGTCTCGCATTTGCTTGTACATTGCTTATTTAACTGTGTAAATATGCTAGTATAGATGCAGCTATGTTGTAATGTTTTTACCTTTCATTTCTGATTTTTTTCCTCACCTGTACACTTTAAGCACTTTGTTTTTTCATTTTTGTATCCTATTTTTCTTCACATTGTCTGACACAATTCTACACTTGGCAGATTGAACTGAAAGTTGCAAAAGAACTTTCTAAAACAAGAAATACGTGACAATGAAATTGTTCCCCAGGCTTTAATATACTTTGAACAGATTGAATATACAACAGGTTAGAGCATGAGGTGTAGCTATTATATACAAAAGTGGCCTAGAAATCACCCCAACCCACCTAAAAATCCCAAAGTTCAGCAAAGCTGAAATCTTGCTTTCATATCTCAAAATTAATCAAAGAAAAAGTACAAATATTTAAGCAATTTATATCCCACCAGGTGATAACATAACAAAGATGTACTACACTGGATGTCTGACAAGATCTATGAAGAAACATTTCTATTAGGTGACCTTAACATAGTTTGACAATCCCTCAACATTAACAACTCTAAGAACTCAAGAAACCTATATGGCTTCACCCAATTAATTTAATACCATTACCAGACTCTACAAGAACACTAACAAATAATCCACACTGGACTGGATTTTAACAAATAAACACAGCAAAATAACTTCCTCTGGATGCTTGGCAGACACTCCCAGTGATCAGGTCCCTACTTATGTAAGAAAACAGCAGAATATTCCACTAATTTATAATAGTATAAGGACTCTGACCAAATTTGATGAGGATATCTTCATATCAACTCTGTCCATCTACAACTGCAATGTATTAAGGACCCTGGCCCAAGATGAATCAATCTAAAATTTCAGTCACCCATTTTTGGAAATTCTAAATGACTAAACACCACTTAGAACAAAAGGAGTAAAATCAAAAACATTACTGTCACTGTCAAAAGAGGCCAACCAGCTCATGTCACAACAAGACACAACTTGGAAAGAATGGTATAAGAATACAAGACAAATTACTTTTCACAGAGTTAGGCATCTGAGGAATCTCGCCAAGCTACATATTATAACTGATAAGAAATCATATGACATTATTCTTCAACAAAAACATCAAAATAATCCAAAACTATTCTGAATATCCTTAGAAAACTATCACCCTGACAAAACTACAATTCCATGCCCTACTACCAATGAGAACACTGACTACATTGCCACTAAATTCAACTCTCCATAATTACCCACCATAAGGGTAGCACTGCAAATGAATTCACAAACTATACACTAGTTGCAATCTTATCCCCTTTTCCAAAATCCTAGATAACAGCATGTATGTCCAGTTAATGCAATATGTAGAATTCATTCTCAAAAATTCTGTACTTATCCCCAACTATCTGTTAAAAGACAGGGATTTAAGGAACAGTTAGTGGAAAGTATTTGCAAGTTATTAGAGAAGGTAGACATTTCTTCTGAAAATATAGCTGGGAAGTGGGATAATATTAAAGTGGAGTTTAAAAATCGGGTAGAAATAAAAGAAAAAAGATATAGTTAAGAAGTAACAATAATTATTTAGAAGGACTAACAAGGGTTAGATTATTGCAAAATAGGGGGAATCTCACATAACAAGAAGAGGTACAATTGCAAAGTGCTAAAGAGAAAGTAAGGGACTACCTCAGTAATATGCATGAGTTTAGAAAGACTACTGTTAAGCAACTGTTTCTGATAATAACTCCAGAGCACAAAAACCTTTAGCTCAATGGATCGGACAAATGAAAGTAGAAAGGGTTGTTGCCATGCTTAGGGAGCCTACAACAAGGAAAATAACCAGAGATCCTGTAGCGGTATTAGAAGTATTTCAGAAATTTCATGAAAATCTGTATACAGCATAGAATCATGGTAATTAAGAAAAATACAAATGTTTATGGAAGAATTAAATATGTCAAGGTTAGAGGAAGATGAGGCTCAAATACTAACAGGATAGGAGGAGATGAGATAAGAATGATGACATATAACCAATAACAGTATTTTGAAGAGGAAGAGAAGCACCAACATACTGGAAGAAAGTGGTGGCAGCTGTAATATTTAAAGACGGTAAAGATGTATCAGATCCAGCTTCATATAGGCCTTTTTCAATTCTAAACCATGATTGTAAAGTGTTTATGTCTATAATAGCTAAATTAATGGCAAAGGTTCTAACAAAATTGATAGATATGAATCAGTTTGGTTTTGGTTTTGTGAAGAGGAGGCAAATATTTGGCAACATTAATAGGACAATGATGATCCAGAGGGAAGCAGAAAGTACACTGGTAGGTTTTGATGCAGAGAAAGCATTCAACAGAGTAAGCTGGGATTTTATGAGTAGGGCAATGGAAGCAATTATATTCCCTGATAAAATTATAAGGTTGATTAGGAGGAAATAAGGATTAGAGGCAAAAATTAAAGCATGGGGGCTCCTCTATGATAAGTTTTGTTGGAGCAAAGGAACCAGGCAGGGGTGTAGTCTTTTCCCCTTTGTTATTTGCATTATATTTCAACCAAAGGATATAATTGGCATGCTAGTCAAGAAAAGTTGGCTTTATTTGCAGATAATATTATTTTATACCTGATAAAACTAGAAAGTGACATTTGAATGTTGTAGAACATTCTGAGACAGTTTCAAGTCTTTTTGAGATACAAAATTAATGAAGATAAAACAAAGGCGATAGCTGTAAACAATGTACCCCCCCATACACACACTGTTTTTTAACAATACCCATATTTATGGGGACATGGTAAAAATAAAGTACTTAGGAGTATAGATTAAAATGATTCTGTTATGACAACTAATGATATATGGGAAGAGACTAAACAAAATATAATATAAAAATGAGAAACTGGAAGTTCTATTTTATGAATATGAAGAGAAAGATACAAGCAGTGAAAATGCTTTCAGTCCCTTTAGTTTTATACACAGGTCAGGTATATTGTTATCAACCAGAGGAAAGATTATTGTAGCAATTAATAAAGAGTTGAAGGATTTTATCTGGAAGTGGAAGAGGGCAAGAGTCATGTGGGATAAGCTAATCCTTTCAACAGAGCATGGTAGTTTGGGATTAACTGATTTGAACAGGTATTTCAGAGCTACACAGTTAAGGCTCCTATACATAGTATAAGCAGAAAGCTATAATTGAAAGTGAAAAGGGATGATGATGAAACAGGGGGATGCTCAAGAAACAAGAAGAGACTGGGATTTTGGATGCAGATCCTTAAGTAGAATAACAATAAGCATACAGAATATGATATTCATAAAGTAGCAGAAAGTATTCAAAGAACAAAGCCAACACACAGATGGAGAAAGACGATTCTGCTAATAGGGATGATTGCAATTACAGGTATAGAAAATAGGCAAGAGAGGCTGGAATTTACTCAAGAAATATGGCAAAGGAATCAAGGTATTGGGAGCAAATACTTAAAGAAGGAAAGGTAATAGAATGGGAAGAGGCCAAGAACTTATTTGGATTGCAGGCTTGAGACTGCCTTCCTTATCAAGGATTGATATCAGAGTATAGGCAAAGAGAAATAAATAGGGAAATCCTAAGCAAAAGACCAGCAGTGGTAGAGTCTAGAACAGAAGCTCCTATCAAGAAAGGGATAATTAGTAAGGCATATAAAATATTGCATAACAACTATAGGGATCAATCTGATGAGGTTAAAATGGATTTAGAAGAGGGACTGGATAAGCAATTCACAAAGAAACAATGGGGTATGCTCCCAAATATGCTATGAAATCTAGAAGATTTTTATTGGAAGTGCTTGCATAGGTATTTTTATACCCAAAGAAGACTCGAAAGAATTTTTTCCTAGGTAGCCTGAAAATGCTGGAGGTGTAATGGAGCAGAATGATATAACTGGGAACACATTTTGGGAGCATAATGAGCTGGCAGTCTTCAAAAATTCCCTGCATGCTTCTCTATCACAAACACTGGGTGAGCAAATTGGTGTAACTAAGGAAATTATTTTGTTGAGCTGTGATACAGAATCAGAATTGTCTAGACTATAGTAAGGTCTTGCTGAGTTTAATTCTGGTGGTTGACAAAAATAAGTTAATAGAAAATGGAAATCAAAGTCTAAATCAACTGGATTAAAAGTAGTGAATATAGTAGCAGAGATAAAACAACTGGAAGTGGGATCTTTAGAAAAGGGTAGGAACATATTACATATGAAAATGGAAACTGTGGGAACAATACATGCAAAATAATGTTGTGGAGGAAAAAATAGGTTTAAGGGAAAGCAGGAATTGCATGAGCTTTGTAATGCTTGACTGACAATGATTGGAAATATTGTAAGTGATGTATGATTTATGCAAGTGAAAGTATATCAATATGGTTTGTTTTCATTTATATAAATGCATGATAGCCTATGCCATGAGTGATAATTTAAAAAAGATATTTCTTGTTTAAAAATCAATCAGTATTTGGAGTCTTAACTATAGAAATTAACCAATAATTTCTTCTGGAAAAAATGTTTTTAGAATTCTCTCTGTTGCTATTGTACATAAAATCATATCTGTAGAATTCTGTTTGCAACTCTAGCTGTAATATTGTGTTTCTAATTCTTAGCAGATAATTCATTGCTTAGAATTCTAGCCAGAGAATACTGTGTTTAGAATTCCATCTGCAAAATATGGTTGATCAGAATTCTGTGTTTAGAGTTCTGTATGTAGAATTTGTCCTGTAGATTTCTATCTGCACATTTATGTGTTTTGAATTCTATCTGTAGAATTTTACACATAAAATTCTATTTGTATGATTGTTATGGTTAAACTGAGTTTAGGATTCTAAAGGTAGAAATGTATCTATAGATTGCTGTCTGTAGAATTCTGTCTGTATAAATAGAATCCTGTGCTTAGGATTGACTTTTGTGGTTAGAATTATTTTCTATTAAATCAATATTCAGAATTCTAGGTATAGACTTCTACTTGTAGAATTCTATCAGCAGAATTGTGTGTTTAGAATTATATCTGTAGAATTTTGCATTTAGAATTCTATCTGTAGAATTCAGTCTGCAGAGTATTCTAGTGTAGCATGCTATCACTATTATTCTGTTTAAAATTCTGATTATACATTTCTTTATTTAGAACCCTAATATGTCAAATTCCATGCTTATGATCCAGATGTGAAAATGTATATATTTTACAGACAAATTTTATAGAAATCTGTTATAACTCAGTCAATTTTTTGTCTGTAGAGTTCAGAATTCCATCTGTATAAATCTATCTCCAGAATGCTGTCTATTGAATTCATTGTTTGGAATGTTATTTAGAGAATTATGTCTGTATAATTTTGCATTTATAATTCTGACTATAATCCAATGTTTACAAATATAATTGCTAACATTAAGCTGCAAAGAACTTTTGGTAAAAAAAGTTTAGAATTCTGCATGTAGACTTGCTACGCATAGATTTCTATTTGTTGAATTCCATGTCTAGAATTTTATCTGTATAATTTTATTTGTATAATTCATTGTTCATAATGTTGATGGATGTCTTTACTGGTGAAATATTATGTTTAAAATTCTGCGTTAAGAAATTCCATCTGTAAAATCTTGTAGTCAGAACTCTAGTTCTACAATTGTGTGTTTAATTTTCTGTCTGTAGAATTTTTTCAACACAAAGACTCAAGCTTTCGATAAGTTGCCTTAAAGAAATTAGTAAGTAGAAGGAGGTGTTGGACATCTTTTCATAAGATTAAGTGCTTAGACTGCTTCCTGTAAACTTTTATGTTTTATGTTAGCAATCCTTCTCTAATGTACATTGTTTTGAATTATTTCTGCAATATTCAGTTATTAAAATCCCATGTTTTGACTTCTACTCATAGAATTGTATTGATAGACATTTATGCTTAGAACTACATCTGCAGAATTCTTTGTTTAGAATTTTATCTGTAAAATTCAGTCTGAATAATAAATCTGTTTTGATTTCTATCTGAATTATTCTGCTTACAATTTTATATGTGCTTAGAATTCTGCCACAAAAATTAACCTGTTTCAAATTTTATTTGCATAATTCTCTGTTTTAGAATTTTATCTGTAGAATTACTTCAGTCAAATTCCATCTAGAGAAATATGTTTATAATTTAATCTTCTCTCTGTAGAGTTCTATACTTCTGTCTGAAGAACTCTAGCTATATACTTCTGTCAGTAGAATTAAATGTTTCAAATGGTATCTGTAGAACTCAATGTTTAGAATTCTATCTGAGAAAAACAACTTCTGTGATTAGAATTCTAGTTGTAAAATTGTGTGTTCTAGTTTTCTTAGATAATTCACTTTTTAGAATGATAGCTTTAGAATTCTATGCTTAAGAGTTCAATCTGTAAAATTATGTGGTTAGAACTCTGTTTCTAGAATTCTGTCTCTAGCATCTGTCATATAGAATTCTACTTTTGCAATCCCATGTTTTAATTTGTATGTGTATAATGTTGCAATAAAATTTTGTCTGTATACTTCTGTGGATTATATTCAGCATTTGGAGTTCAAAAGGTAGACACATATCAATATATTTTTGTCTGTAGAATTCAATCATTAGAAGTAGGAATTCCTTTTACTTACGATTCTGCACTTCTGTATTTATAATTAATTTAAGTTGAATTTAATGTTTAAAATTCTGTGTAACAACATATACATGTAGAATTTTTGTACATGTAGAATTCTACCAACATAATATCATGTTTAGAATGATATGTGTAGGATTATTTATTTGGAATTCTATCTGCAGAATTAAGCCTGCACTATATTCTTTATAACATTCTATCTGTATTATTCTGTTAAGAATTATATATATAGAATTCCATGTTTATATGCTCATTTGTTAAAACTAATATGAAGAAATCTATGTTTTAAACTGTACTTGTAGAATTTTCTGCTTAGAATTGTGTCTATAGGATTATTTCAGTCAAATTCCATTTGTAAAGATCCATATTTGTAAGTTCAACTCAACAATTTTGGTGCCAATCTAAGGGGAATCTAATATTTATCAGTTTGGAAGAACATGGTTAATAGACCATGTTGCTTTGCCAAGGATGGTCTGCACCTTTTCCCAATATCATTTTGAATACTGAGTAAAACTTTATCCACCACATAGTGCCTTTTTTATGCCATGCCAAATTGAGAAACATACTGATCTAGCTATGTTAACTCAACTGAACCTTGTGATGTTACTGCTGCATGCCAGGAGAAAAAAAATACACTCCCTCCAAGCCCTCCTTACTCTTGAGAATATAAACATCTGTGTAGATACTGAGACATGGTTTAAAGCAGTAGAGAGTACCCTGGCAATATAAGATTTTGATGCCTCCCACATTTTTAGACCAGTAGCAGCACAAACAAGGCTAAAGGTAGAGGTGTCTCAAAATACATCAATAAGAAGTATACCTCTAGGGTGGTCAAATAGGATGGCATGCTGGAGTTCCTCCATGTTCAGATCTCCATAGACAAAATCTTGTACCATATCCTAGCCAGGTATAGGTCAACCTCCATGTCCCAAGAAGCTCACAATGTATACTTCGACCTACTGGAGACACTTATCATCCAACCTAACACCCTACTCATGGGAGACATGAATTAGGCCTCTATAGACTTGGAATTATATGCTGCCTCAAATCTAGAGGCATAGAGATTCCTGGACTTCATAAATACAAACATATTTGAACAAATAGTGAATACACGCGCTAGATATGCCAACATACCAGACCATGTTCTCACAATATGAGAGAATGCTGCACCACCCAATGTCTCATCCTCCCTGGTAAGTCCCACTGTAAAGCTGTCTCCTTTGAAATCAAAATAAACTCTATAATTGCATTAAAAACAGCAACAGTTAGGAATTATTCCAGGACAAATAACCATTTATTAAGTGTTGGTTTGACAAAATTCAGTGCCCCTCCAAACCCCGAGAACACACTAACCTATGCTGAATTGCTCTCAGAAACTTTGTACAACCATGTCAATGGCTGCATAGAGGCTGCTGTACTCACCAGAAGTAATCCCAGGATTAGCACCAGAAACAAACCACCTCAGTGACATCTCAAATTAAACAGGCTATATAACAAAAGGAAAAATATGACAAAAATCATAATTCCCATAAAGATAAACTCTCCCTCATCAAACTAAATAGGCAACTAAGAGGGTCAAGCAAAGCCAAGTTTGAGATTTAGATAACCTTGCAGGTGAAAGATGATCATAAGGACTTCTATCTTGTCAGTTGTTAGGAACATTATATGACTTTAACTGATTTGATATTTCCTCAGGGGACCCATTTTTTGTATATAACAATTTTTGTACAAAGGCAGATTATCTAAAAGCTTTTAGACTTTTAAAAATCTAAATTTTTTTATAATGAATGACATGAAAAAAGACCATGTTTTATGTTCAGAAATTATTGTGATAAAATAGGTCCATCTATAACTTTAACCATTCATGTGTTAGAACTGTGGTTTTTAATGTGTACATTGATTGGTGGCTTGAGGAGGCTTGGCTATTACATGACCATCAATGTCTTATATAACCTTAAGTTGTTAATAAAGTTTTTATCTGAGGAAGTTATTCCTATAATGAAAGCGCTCATTACTAAATAAATTTTTGTGGTGCTTGGCTACTTTTCCTGGCTAGCGTGGTTTGTGTTTTATCAGTTTGGCTTTTGCAGTTCATTTCTGAGATGTGTCTAAGGTAGTAAGAAAATTATTCTATGTCACTCGGCTTATAAGTAAGAGCATGGCATCTAGGTCCAGGAAAGTCATCATGCCATTGTGCCCAGTCCTCATCAGACTCATCATTGAACATAATGCTCCCCTTTGGTATATATCTGACCAGGCACATGCAACAATTGGAATATTCACAGAGGTTCCTTACAAAAAGAATACAGAGCATAAACACAATGTCCTATGAAGATCTCCTCAAAGCCTTATCCCTATACTCTGTTTCCTATATACTGCTGTGAGGCAATTTATACTTGGCATACAAGGCATCCTTGGATCCGGCTCTAATAGATCTTTTGTATATCCAAAAAACAAACAGCACCAGAGCTACTAGATCTAAGGATTTAAACTTTGCTTGCAACATAAATAGGATTTGTTGGAGGGGCAGGTATGTATCTCAGAAAATCGTCATTTTCTGAAATAGGCTTCCCATCCATGTAAAACAGAGACCTTCCTTAATTCTATTCAAGGGCAACCTGGACCAGTGGATGAGAAATTACAAATTCACTCCTGGTCTGACATCTATGTCTCTGATGGACAAAGGTAGCCATTAAATTGTGTTCTTACTAACATACACCCCCTAAAATAAACTCTAAGGTACAATAACTCATGGGATACATTTAGGCTGTATGGCTAGGCTTATAAAGGCCCCACTGGTCATTAGCCTAGTAAACACCTGTTAACCTGTGAACCTATCTGGCTTGCAGACTTCTATTTGTGCAATTGTATAACTTGAAATTTGCCTGTAGAATTTTACACATGAAATTATATCTGTTCAGTTCTGTGGATTAAATTCTAAGTTTAGAAGAAATATATCTATATAATTATATCCATACAAGTAGAATTCTCTGCTTAGGATTCTGTCTCTAGATATCTATGCTTATAATTAATTTCTGTTGAAGACAATTACAATTCTGCATAGTATTCTACTTCTAGAATTACACCAATAGACATTTGCCTTTAAAATTACATCTATATAATTATTTATTTAGAAATCTCACTCTGCAGATCTTCTGTGTAGCATTCTGCTTTATTCTGTTTATAATTCCATTTATATGCTTCTGTAATTAGAATTTTATATGTGAAATTCTATGATTATAAGTCCACTTACCAAAATTAATATGGCAATATCTGGGTTTTAAACTCTACATGCAGATTTCTCTGTTTAGAGTTCTGTCTAAAAAAATTCAGTCAATTATATCTGGATAAATCTGTGTATAGAATTTTGTCTCAAAATATTTGTATGTAGAGTTTTGTTTTTAGATGTCTCTCTTTAGAAAGCTATCCACAGAATTCTGTCCATCAAACTACATCTTTAGAGAATGCTTTTTGGAGAATAATGCCTCTATAATTTTGCATTTATAATTCTTTAAACAAAATTTGGTGTTTAGAATTCTATTTTACGGGTTACTTTGCATATATTTCTATGTGTAGAATTATATATCTAGTATTCTATTTGTAAAATCATATCTGCAGATTTTTCTAGAATTATACCTGTAGAGTTCTTTGTTTTTAGTTCTACATGGAACATTTTATTAGTAGAATTATATCTTTAAAATTATATCTTTAAAGTCATATGATTTAAACTCTGAATTTAGAATTCCATCTGTATAGTTCTACTTATATATTTTATCTATAATATTATGTGTTTTAAATTCTGTGTGTATAATGTTTTTCATTTGAAATTATATGCTTTAAATACTATCTTTAGTATTCCTGGGTTAGAAGTCTGAGTTTGGGATTCTGAAGTTGAAACTGTATCTCTAGAACTTAATCTTTAGAATCCTCTCTTGAGCTTAGAGTTTATAATTAATCTGTAGAATTATGTTCTCAGAATTCTATGCATTGAATTCAGCTGGTAGAATTCTGTGTTTATAATTTTCAAATATTCTGTGTAATTCCATCTTTATAATCATGTTTAAGTTCTATCTATATAGTTAGAACTCTATTTCTGTGTTAAAAATTCTCTAATTTTAGAATTCCCCTGTATACGTTTATCTATACATTTTATCTCTACAGCTTTATGTTTTGAATTTTTAATTACAGTACTTTACATTTTAAAATCTATCTATAGAATTCTACATTTAAAATTTTGAGTTAGCAGATAGAATCGTGTATGTAGAATTCTATTATATTCTGTTTATAGAATTCAGTGTTTAGAACTCTATGTATAGAATTTCATACTTAGGATCATAGGATCATAGCAAGTTACTACACTACTGGCCCTGAGGCCCTTATAAGCCTAGCCAATAAATTAGACCATGTTCCCAGAAGTCAGCATCTGATGCCCCTGTCCAGCAGGGACACAGGCGGAATCCCAGGAGTATATTTTCTATTTCCCATCCAGTTATCCAGGTTCCTCTTAAAGAAGGATAATGAAGTACTCTACTTGATGTGGAGAGGGAGTCTATTCCACAAATGGGGGAGTCTCTGAGAGACAAATCTGTCCCAGCATCAAGTCCTATTGATGTCGCAGATCAAGTTGAGGTTTGTGTGCCGGTCATGCGAGTGGAGTTTGGCTTGCAGATATGCAGCAATTTCATCAAGGTGGGGTCAATGATTGCTCTGTATGCCAGACATAGATCACCTCTGAGGAGTCTGTATGAGATGGAGTAGAGGGACAGGGCTTTTAGCCTATCCATGTAGGATAGATTTATGAAGCCCTAGATTCTCCTGGTCAGGAACATCTATGGCCTCTCCAGCTGCTGCATGTGATTCATAAGGTACATGCCGAAAAGGGCATTATACTCAATGATGGGCCTGATAAGGGTGGAATACAGGGAAGTTATGACTTCTTTGTTCCTGGAAGAAATACTCCTACTAATGAGGTGAGCCATGTAGAAAGCTCTCTGTACAATAGCGGCAACATGGAGATCAAAAGTTAGATAGCTGTCAACTTGTGTGCCCAGGTGCCTCACAACTGCTTGTGTGCTTAGGATATTGTTATTAATGTGATAATTTGTGTAGCTGTCACTCTCCTCAAAGGAGATGATGATGATGCATTTTTTGGCGTTTAGTTTGAGGAAGTGTTTCTGGCACCAGTCATTTGTCTGGGTGAGACCCTCTTGTCTACATCACTAGGGGAGTTGATGACCATGCCCAGCTTACAATCATCTGCAAACTTGCTCAGCCATAGACCTCTGCCTGAGTGGAGAATAGTGTCTATTGCCTTGGCTGGGTCAAGGTAGGAGGCATGCACTGTCTTCCCCTCATCCATGGCTTTGGTAATTGACTCAAAGAAGTCTACCAAATTTAACAGGCATGATCTCCCCTTGACAAAACCAAACTGTGTGTGATCAAGCATTTAGAGGCTGGTGATGTCCTTGTTAATGTGGTCCATGATAATGCATTCCAAGGCCTTGCAAATCAGGTTAGTTAGGCTGATGGGTCTATAATTACCTGGATAGGTGGATGCTCCAGTTTTGTGCAGAGGGATGACTGTGGCCATCCTCCACTTGACTGGGATGAAACCGATACTCAGGCCTAATGGTGCTGTGAATTCCTGCCTGAGTTGATACAGGATGCAGCCTGGGATGTTTTTGGGTCCCATGGAAGCTGTGTTTTTAGCCTTTGAGAGACTGGTAATGAATTATTCCCTGGAAATAAGGGGTGTTGGGCAGGTGCTGGGGATATCCTGGATTACTGATGGGGGAACAGAGGGGTGAAGTTTTCACTGAATCTGACTGCCAACAGATTGGCTATATCCGCAGCATTTGAGTACATGGTGTTCTTGACCATCAGTTCTGAGCAGAATTGTGTGTTTCCCCTTAGATTGTGGACATGTGTGAAGAAGGCCTTGTGATTGTGTTTAGTAGATGTGGCAAATTTGGGCTCAAAGTTAGCTTTAGAGGACTTCACTAATACCCTTATTTGCCTATTTAGGCCAAGGAGAGATTACTTCCAATTTGGCACCTGTTCCTTCTTGGTCCTGGACAGCAATTTTTTTCCTTTTGTTTTAGAGTTTATTTATAGCCAATGTCCACCAAACAGGTTTACTCTTCCTTGAGGAGGAGTATTTTGTCCTGTCAAGTATTGCTGAATCCATGCATTTATATAAATAGTTGTATAGTACTTTGGTATAGGTTTGGACATTAGTGCCAGTTCCTACTGTTGGGAAGGGGGCTGTGAAGCTCTTTAGACCTTCCCTCAGGAGGTTGTAATCAGCTTTGGAGAAGTTTTTTGTTTAATCCTAGCTGGGGGGGGGGGTCAGGGGAGATGGTGACTTCGAAAGTGACCTCTTTTTCATCTGATCTTACCAGGAGCAATGACACTGCAGGGATGTTGCAGTGTTTCCTATATTGGTTAGTACCATGTCCAAGATGTCACTTCTTGTGGGGGTGTAAACCAGCTGGTCTAAGGCATTGGAATTGACAAAGTGACGGAATCTTTGAGCATTTGTGTTCTGGCTTGAATAGATCGAATTCAGATGGAAGAGTTATGTGTTTACAATTCTCTTCATTATTATATTCTGTGTTTAGAATTAATTTGAATAAATATATGTTTAGAATTCTAAATTTAGTATTCTGTCTGTGGAACTCTCTGTTTAGAATTCTGTTTAAAACTCACCCTGTAGAAATTCAACTATCGTATTCTGTTGTATATAATAATATCACTAGAATACCAGGCATAGAATTGTGTTGGTAAAATTATATATTCAGAATTTTTGTGTAGATTACTGTACTTAGTATTCATTTTGTAGAATATTTTGTTTAAATTACTATCTTTATAATTTTGTGTTTAGAATTCTGTGTCATTTGGAAGTTTCTATTTGGAAAGCTAAGTTGCAATTTCCATATGTAGAGTTTTCTGTTTGGCATGACTGCTGTAGAATTTTGTGTTTAGAATTCTTTTTGAACAGTTTGTGCTTAATTGTTTCTATAGATTTGGTTTATGTTTTATGTTCAAGGACTGTAAGTGTGATTCCTTGAAGGAGGAAGACATCTGTGATTAAAACCAAATATGCATTGCAGTATTGTAGATAATTTTGTGTTATTTGAGGTACAGTGAACTCTGAAGTAATAAATATCAGGGGTGTTGGGTGCAACTTGTACACAACAGAGACTGAAGGGTAGGCTGACCCCCCTGCAAAAACAAAACAGTTTTAATGTATTGCAGAAAGTTTCTCACTTTTATGCTATTTGAAAAAGGGTGGTTGCGGTGGTGCAGCAGTTAGCATTGCTGCCTCACAGCAAGAGGCTCTCCAGTTCGATTCTTGGCTGGGGTGCCTTCTGTGCTGAGTCTGCATGTCCTCCCTGTGGTCGCGTGGGTTTCCTCCGGGTGCTCCAGTTTCCTCCCAAAGACATGCAGTAGGTGAATTGGACACTCAAAATTGGCCCTAGGTGTGAGTGTGCGCATGTGTGTGCCTTCTGTGGAAGGTTGGGCACCGGGCTGGCAACTCAACACTGTAAAACTCCAATGCCAATCATGAGTGGACAGATGATCTGCTGTGGCAACCCCTAACCGGGAAAAGCCAAAAGAAGAAGATGCTATTTGAAAAAGATCATTTCAGATTTTCAGAGTTTCTGAACAGTATAATTTCTCAAACTTTAAAAGCTTGCCTTGAATAAATGAGAAATTAGAATTATATATTTAGCATTCTAACTTTTGACATTGTATAATATTATTAAGTGTCTGGAATGATTTTTGTAGAATTGTATGTTTAGCACTTCTTCTCTAGTGTGCATCATTTTAAGTTATTACTGCAATATTGAATGTTTAAAATTCTAAGCATTGACCTTACTTGTAAAATTATATTTATTAAGGTATATGCTTAAAGTTATATTT
Organism: Protopterus annectens; assembly: GCF_019279795.1. NCBI lineage: Eukaryota > Metazoa > Chordata > Ceratodontiformes > Protopteridae > Protopterus > Protopterus annectens. The sequence continues at coordinate 125,297,941 of NC_056727.1, forward strand.
GCAGAATTCAATCTGTAGAATAAATATGTTTTGTATTATTTCTGTATTATTCTCCTTAAAATTCTGTATGCACTTAGTTGTGTATGTGTATAAATTATTGTGAACAAAATTTGTGTATAAACTTTTTCTGTTTAGAATTCTATCTATGGAACTATTTTACTCAAATCCCTTCTGTAGCAACATGTTTGCAATTTCATCTGAACAACTAAACATAATTCTATCAGTAGAATTCTATGTTTGGAATGCTATCTGTAGAATTCAATGTTTATAAATTGTTTTGGAGAAAGTAGCTGTACACTCCTCACAGGATTCAGTTGAATTATGTTCTAGTTGCAAAATTAGATGTTTCTAATCATACCTCTTGACCTTTTAGCACAAGAAATCTGGACAAGGCCTAAATAATGTGTGTGGGGGAAGCCCCAAAAAATAGAGACAGATTTTTAATATTGCTCTATAAATTTGGAAAGTTGCTAGAATAATAGGTTATATGTTAGCATGCATTTTCTGAAGGGTATGAAGTCTGAAACTCAAATGTAGGTCATTATGCAATTACTTCAATTGCCAGTGATTTGCCAGAAAACAACATATTCTATGAGGAACAGACCAAAACTAGGAGGCAAAAATCTGGACAGTTGAGAAGTATGCCTTTAATTATTACTGGATAATTAATTTTAGAGTTCTGTCTTTATAATGCTATGTTTAGAATACCATCTGCTCTCCCTCTCTATAAGTCTCTGTTTAGAATGCTGTGTTTAGAATTTGACCTGCAGATTTCTATCTGTGCAATTCTATGCTTTGAATGTTATCTATAGACAGTTGTGCATAAAACTCTTTCTGTACAATTCTGAGGATTAAATCCTGAGTTTAGGATTCTAAAGGTAGAAATGAATATACATGCCTGTATAATTCTGTATAAGTAAAGTTTTGTACTTTGGATTCTATTTGTGGACTTCAGAATATAGAATTAATTTTGTGTGAAGTCAGCATATGAAAATATGTATAGACTTCAACCTGTAGTGGTATATCAATAGAATTCTGAGATTATATATTTGCATAACTATTTTTTTAGAATTCTATTTGAAGAATTCAGTCTATCTAACCTTCTGTGTGACATTCTGGCTATATTATTATTTTACAATCATATTTGCAGGACTTTGCACTTAGATTTTTATATGTAGAATTCCATGTTTAGAAGTCCATGCCTCAAAATCAATATGAAGAAATCACTGTTTTAATTTCTTATAGAATTCTCTGTTTAGAAATTATTCAGAAGGGTTTTTCCATCAAAATTAATTTGTAGAAACCACCAAAACAAGTGTCATTAAAGCTCTGTATTTAGAGTTTTATATATAGAGCTCTATCTGCAGAAATCTGTCAGTTGAACTCCATTTTGGAATTAAACTTCTATCAGCAAAATTCTATTTTAAGAATTATATCTGTAGGCATAATATGCATAAGTTTCTATCTGCAGAATGCATCTAGTATTCTATCTGTAAACTTTTTGCAGAATTTTGTTTTTAGAATTGCATCTGTAAATTTATTTGTTTATTACTCTGAATGGAGAATGTTGTTTGTAGAATTCTATCTTTAAAATTCTGTGTTGAGACCTCTGTCTTTAACATGACATGGTTTGAACTCTGTCTCTGGAATTCTATGTTTAGAATTCTGTCTGAACAATTTTGCCTGCAGATTTCTATCGGTACCATTCTGTGATTTAAATTTTATCTGCAGAATTTTTAATTTGGAATTATGTTTTAAGTTTACTCTGTAGAATTCCTTGATTAAAAATCTGAGCTTGGGATTGTACATAACTTTATTTGTAGAATTCTGTCTATAGAATTATTTCTCTAGAATAATGCATCTTGGATGGTGTAGTGGTGCAGTGGTAGCATCCCCTCACAGCAAGAAGTTCTCCAGTTTGATTCTTGGACGGGGTGCCTTCTGTATGGAGTCTGCATGTCCTTCCTGCATTCATGTGGGTTTCCTCCAGGTACTCTGGTTTCCTCCCACATTATAAAGAAATGCATCTGGAGCATTTCTCCCTGGGCCTCCACTGAAAAGTGGCTTTGTTCCAAGTCAGACTTTCCCAGTAAACAAAAGTTAATAAATAAATAAGTGTCTAGAATTCTGTGCTTAGATGTCATCTCAAGATTTTTTTGCTTATAATTCTAGCCGTAGAATTCATTACTTAGAATTTAGTTGGTAGAATTCTGTTATATATTTTCTCTGTAGAATTCTCCATTTAGAATTTTTGCTCAAAAATTATATGTTTGGAATTCTACCTTTAAAATTCTGTGTTTAAAATTATGCCTGCAAAATTCTGGGTTTGGAACTCATTCTCTGTGTTTAGAATTGTATCTTCAGAATTCCCCTGTGTAATTGTATCTCTACATCTTTATGTTTTGAATTGAAATTGTTGTGTTTTGCATTTAAAGATCATGGAATTCTGCATTTAAACTTCTAAGTTTGTGATTCTGAAGATAGGAATGTATATATAAATTGTGTCTATTGAATTCTGTATTTCCAAATCTACCTATAGAATTCTGTGCTTAAGAATTTTACTGTTAGATTTCTGTGATTTCAGTTAATGTTGTAGAAATCTAGCTGCCTAAATTTGTGTTCACATTTCTATCTATTACATTATGTGGTGGACATTCTATAATTAGAATTTTTGCATTTAGCATTCTGTCTGAGGACTTCATTTCAAATTTTGTTTCAAATTTGGCCTGTAGAAATCTATGTAAATAATAATATCTCTAGAATTTCATGTTTAGAATTCTCTTTGTATAATTCTGTATTCAGAAGGTCTGAGTAGACCATTGTGCTTAGTATTGTATCTGTAGAAAATTTTGTTTAGAATTCCATCTGTGTCACTTGGAATTTTTCCTTTTATAAAGCTGAGTTTAGAATTCCATACATAAAGTATTCTGTTTAGAATAATTGTTTTATAAGTTTGTGTTTAGAATTCTTTTGCATAGTTTGCATACAGGATTGTATCTGTTGAATGAGTTAATGTTGTATGTTCAAAGACTGTTCATAGCATGGCCTCTTGAGCTAGAGAAACCTAACAGTGATAAAAGGCAAAATGCACTAATTTCAAAATTACAATCTTGGAGAATTCCTGTTCTCTGAAGTACAGTTAGCTCAGAAATATTAAGTACCAGGGGTGTGGAGTGCAAGGTGTAGACAATAGAGGCTGCAGCAGGACCTAACCCTTCTCCTAACAACAATTTAGTGTGTCACAGAATGTTTCACACTTTGTTCAATATGAAAAAGATCTCATTTAATTTTTTAAGAGTTCTTGGACTCACAGCATTGAGTCTCAAACTTTGATACCTTGCTCTGAAGAAATACATATAGGTAAAATGTTGTGTTTTAAAATCTGTCTTTAGACATCTTTCCCTAGAATTAAGTGTTTAGAATGATTTCTGTAGAATTTTCTGTTTGGCATTCTTTCTGTAGTGTACTTTTTGAATTATGTATGAAATATCCAATATTTAGAATTCTATGCATTGACTTCTACTTGTAGATTTTTATTTAGATAATTGAGTACTTAGAATTCTATCTGCAGAATTCTTTGATTATAATGTTATCTGTAGAATTCACTAGAAATTAATATGAATAAATCTATGTTTGAAATTCTGTTTGTAGAATGCTTTGTTTATAATTCTGTGGAATTAATTCAGTCAAATCCCATCTCTACTAATCTACATAATTCTATCAGTAGAATTCTAAGTTTGGAATGCTAACTGTAAAAGTATGTCTATAGAATTCCGTGTTTAGAATTTTATCTGGAAAATTTTGCTGAAAATTTCTACCAAAATATAATTTTATATTTCCATCTGTAACATTACTGTACATACAATTCTATACAACTAGACTTTTGTATTTAGAATTCTAACTCTAAGATGTCTTTGTTTTTGATTCTTACTGGATAATTCACTGTCTAGAATTCATTTTTAGAATGCTACATTTAGAATTCTATCTGTAAAATTCTGTTGCTGTAAATATGTCTCTAGAATTCTGTGTTTTGCATTATGCCTCTAGAATCTGGACTGTAAATTTCAGTCTAAGCAATTCTGTATTTTAAAGTCTATCTGCAGAATTTTACACATAAGGTTATATTATAAAATAATATATATATAAAATATTATAATTCTGTGGATTAAATTCCAGATTCATGATTCTAAATGTAGACATTTATCTATAGATTTTTGTCTGTACAATTCTATCTACAGAAAAAGAATTACAGTGTCACAACAGGCAGCACATTCATCTTTGATGCTGGAAGATCAGAAGACCATGGGTTCTATTCACATTCTAGGCAATTGGAATAGTGACACTGCAGTGTAGCATTAAAGGGTGCTACACTCCTAAGAGTGTTGTCCTTTGTATGAGATTTAAAACTATGGTCCACTCTGCTTTAGTTGGTGGTAGATCAGGTGGTTGTAAAAGATCCTACAATACCTCTTAAAAAAGTGTAGGGACCTTTATTTATGTACAAAAAAGATTTCTTATTTACAACATATTTACAGATGTTTACAAATGTACAACTATATAGATATACAGATATGTTTACACATATTCATAATTTTCCTTAAAAATCATACTAAGTTTTCATCCCTATTATACCCCATTCCTTTTTCCATAATAGTAAGTAAAAAATATGATATTACTTAATATTGTTGTTAAAATCCATTTATCATTAAACATAATTTAATTCATATCTTTGCTTATATAACAATTCTTGCATTTTTATAGAATTATTTCATATAATTCTTTATCTTTGTCAAAGTACTTTCGATCATTATGTTCTAAATCTTCCACTGCATCATTATATGTTCTTTTAAAATTTTCTTGCTCTACTTTTCACACATCATATTGCCACTAAAAACTTTTTATATTTTTTCTTTGAGTATCATCCACCAATCAGAGCAAATTTTATAAAATGTTCTCATAGTAATATGATCTTTCCATAACCGTATCACTAAACTAGTTCCTTCTTCATTCCATGCTTTCTTATTTATCCATTTTATTCATTTGCCTATTTTTATATATTCCTTGTTTTCTTTTATATCTATCTACATAGTAAGATGATCAGAAAAATCCTGTTTCAACAAACTTCCCTTCATCTATAACCAAACCTTCTGATACTATAAAATAATCTATTACAGTTTTATACATACCCCTTTTGTAAGCCTGTTAATTTTTGTCCTAAAGTTTTAACTTACCACATCTTATAACTTCTAACATTTTTTCTTATATCACTTTCTTTCTTTTTATGTTTGCCTCTTAAATCACAATTAAAGTCTGCTGTTATTATAATGTTCATATTTATCAATACATAGTCAAAAAATCTGATGAAATAAACTCCGTCTTTATAATTAGTATAAACATATAATGTTGTAATTGTAATTCTATACAGTTATTCTTTCCATTTTAAACGTATAGTGGTTAATCTTCCCGTTTTTGATAGTTGCGTCTAATATTTTTACTGCATTTCTGCAGAATATGCATATTCCAGAACATCTCTCGTTTCCTAAATTCCAGATTATCTTTCCTGGTAATCTTTATATGACATTTATTTGACATTCGTTAACTGTATTTGTCTGACTGGGCAGCAAACCCTTTTTCAGTGGAGACCCAAGGAGAAAAGCTCCACAGATAAATACAAAAACAAAACATCATACAATTTTAACATACAAGGAGAAACAGAATACGACTTATAAATGAACATGTTAGAATACAAGAGTAATAATATTGACAGTTTAAACAGCCCATAGTACATATTAAGTATATAAAATATAATATAAAAAGTTAGACTATCTAACAATTACCATCAGAGAGAAATTCAAGGTTGCTAGAATATCATAAATACCTTAAGTGAGTAGTTGTGGTAAAGTGTGAGAGCTGAGAGGGGAGGAGAAGAGGAGAGGAAGTAGTTTAGGTAGGAGTGGGACAAGGACAGGTCCAGGAATTAGTAAATAAGTCCTTTAGAAGTTTTTGGAAGATAAGGAAGTTGCTGTTTGTTCTTAGAAAAGGGAAGTTTGTCCCTGCATTGGGGATGGAGTGGCTGTATAAAAGTTTGCCAGTATTTTTATTGGGTTTGTAGATGTCTAACAGGTGTAGGTCTGTGTTGTATAGGTTATGCTTATGAGAGTAGTGAGTGATGAGGTCCATGAGGGGAGGACAGTGGGAGGATTGATTAAAGATAGTGTGTGAGAGGTGGAGTTGGGGAAGAAGGAGTTGGTTATGTAGCTCAAGCCATTGTAGGTTTTTTAAAGCTATGCAGTGGTGAGAGTGATAGGGAAGGTTGGCAGTGAATCTGGCTATTTTGTTGTAGGTGGTTTTAAGTTTAGCTAATAGATTGGATTGAATATTGGTCAGAATAGGGGCTGCATATAGTAAGGTTGGAAGAAGGAAAGTCTGTGCAAGAGAATGTTTGGTGTTAATAGTGAGGTATTTTTTATGCCTGTATAAGCGACCAAGTTTTTGATGGGTCTTTTTGATGGCTTGCTGAATATGTATGTCAAACTTTACTTGGTCATCTATGATTACACCCAGAAGTTTAGTATGTGGTTCAACAGAGATAAGTGTATTATTAAGAGAAGATATTGTGAAGGTATTTTTGTCTTGCTGTAGTGATTTGGAGAGGAAGAGTAGAAGTTTTGTTTTTTTTAGTATTAAGAAGTAGATGATTATTGTTCAGCCATTTTTTGACTGAAAGGAGGGAATCTTGAGTAAGATCAAGGAGGCGGGGAAGGTTATCAGAGCACAAGATAATAGTGGAGTCATCAGTGTAGTGTATTAGTGAGGAATTTGGGCAGGAGGTGTTTAGGTTATTTGTAAAGATATTAAAAAGGGGAGGTCCAAGGATTGACCCTTGGGGACACCTGTTTGGATTGGAAGAAAGGTGGAGGAGGCAGAAAGCCATTTGATGAATTGGACTCTGTTGGAGAGGTAACTGGAGAACCATAGTATAGTAGAAGAGGAGATGTTAAGGGAAGAATGTTTTGAGAGCAGTAGGGTATGGAAAACAGTGTCAAAGGCTTTAGATAGATCAAGGAAGAAGCATGAGGCTAGTTTGTTATTGTCCTGTGCTTTGGTGATATTCTGTGTAAATGAAATGAGTGCTGTAGAGGTGCTGTGGTGAGGATGGAAACTGTGTTGCGTGGGAGTTAACAGGTTGTCTTTTATGATGTGTTTGAGAAGCTGGTTATGAATACATTTTTCTAGAATTTTAGATAAGATGGATAGTATGGCAACAGGTCTGTAGTTGGTTGGGTCAGCTGAATTTCCACCTTTGTAGAGGGGTATGACATAGGATATTTTCCAGATGTCAGGGACTGTGTTGTCTTGAATTCACCTGTTTATTAATATGGAGACTGGATGTGCAACAGTTTGTTGCAAGTTTAAGGCACAGAGGAGGTAAGTTGTCAGCGGGAGGGGGGCAGGTTTTTAGTTTAGTAAGAGGAGATTTGATGTATGCAGTAGGGACAGGTTTAAGACAAAACAAAGTGGAATTGGTAGAGGGAAGGGGAACAGAAGGGAAGAAGGAGGTGTTGTCAGGTTTAGTTAACTTTTGTATAGAGTCGATGAAGAAGGAATTAAGAAAGGAGGCAGTGTCTGTTGGTGAGCTGTTAGGACAGGGGCTGGGGGTAGAAGGGTTGCTTGGATGTAAGAGTTTGTTGATACTATTCCAGATCTTTTTTGTGTTGGAGTTGGGGTTATCTAGTAGTTTTTGATAGTATTTTTTTTTGCCCAGATTGACTTGTTTCTTGGTTAGATTCCTAAGTTCTCTATAGGTTTGAAGATGTCGATGGGAGTTTGTTTTTTTCCAGGTTTTCCAAGTGCTGTCTGACTTAAGCATTAGTTTACAGATGGATTGGGTTAACCATGGAGCAAAGTTTGTTTTTGTTCTTATTTTTATAGTGGGGGCTAAGGAGTTTAGGATATTCAGGAAGGTGCTGCTAAATTTGGAGACAGACTCAGTGAGAGGGAGAGTATGGAGAAAGGACCAGTTAATAGAGAAGAGAATATTATTGAAGGTATCTGGGCAGAAATTAGAGAGATTATGGCTGTCTTTGTACTGGTGAGGTTTTAGCAGATGAGGTGAGTGTCGTAACACATGGGTAGGGAAAGGGTCACTGATGGAGTCAGGTAGAGTGGTGGCATTGTGATACAGATTTGGGTTAGAGGTGAGGATCCAGTAAAGGGTAGTGCTGCTATTTTTTGTGTTTATTGATATGGGTGGGAGAGGTGATGAGCTGAAAGAATCCAAAGAGTTTGATGCTAGTATTGGGAGAGTAGGGATTAAGGGAGTTCTAGTCAATATTGACATCATCTAGGATGATAGTCTCATAAGAGATGTTTTGAGATGCCCAGGAGATAAAGTGTTTGAGGGTAGGGATGTTGTTGCCAAGTGGGATATAAATTGCTACTATGGCTAGGTTTTTGTGATTATTTAATTTACAGTTAGCAATAAGAATTTCAGCTGGATGGAAATTGGGATGAAATGAAGGTATATGATAGCTACACCACCACCTTGTTTCTTGTGCCAATCCAGGCGGAGGGTGTTGTAACCATGGGGGAGGATTTCAGAGTCTGTAATATGGGGTTGTAACCATGTTTGAGAGGGTGAGAACATCAGGGTTGTAGAAAGAGCTAAGGGCATGGAAAGAACTCACATTGTTAGCAATGCTTTGAATATCGAGGGACTGTATTTTCAAGGTTTTGGGGTGTGAGGTTGAGGAGTTTGGATAGGGGTTATAGGGAGTGAGGAGGGAAAATGGTCAGGTAATGTAGTGGAGGTGTTAGTGGAGGTGTTAGAGGGTGAGTATGGGTACCTGTGGTTGGGTTGGATGGTGGGTCAGTGTTGGGGTGAATATTGCCGACCAGCAGAAGACTCAGAAATGAGAGTTTGTATGCTGTGGTAATGGGGCTGTAGAAGAGAAGTTTGGGTTTAGGTTTTGTGGGGGAAGAGGGAGGGAGAAGTATTTTAAATTTATGTAAGAGAGTTTGAAAGTGAGTAAACAGTGAGAGAGCTATTGAGATGTTTATAGAGGTTAGTGGATTGTAGTGATTGAGGGAGATAGTAAGAGAAGAGTGGTAGCGGCGGCAGTGGGAGTGATAGAAGGTGGAGTAGAAAAGAATGAGTAGAAGGAGGGAACTAAGTAGGATGAGTAACATATTGCATGTTGAGTGAAAGAAATAAGGGTCGTTAAGAGTTAGAGTAATGGGGTGGAAGAGGTAGTTTTGAGTGATTGGATAGCTGGGATTGGCTGGAAGGAGCAAATTGAGTAGTTGTGGGGTTGTGGTTAATTAAAGTGAGTGTATAAGTTTGAGGAAAGTGAGGGTGGGTAGGAATGGGGGTAAGGTAGAGGAGGGGAGTGAGCCTAAGTGAAGCAAGGGTGAATGGAGCGGGTTGAAGCAGGACATGGAGAAAGCTGTGAGATGAGAAAAGCAATCAACCAGCTAGCCCACATCAGTACCTAAAGGTGTCTTTTTATCTATGTGAACTCAAAAGCAGATTTAGTAGATCATCAGGGAGGTAGAATATAAAATAAATGCAAAGGTTTGGAAAACTGTATGCCTCTCCAATATATACCAACCTAAGGCAATGTGATCTAAACAAGCTAGAGACCCGCTACAACAAAATCGCCAAATTCACCACAGGGGCATCCTACCATAGTCACCACTGTCTCTCACTTGCTGAACTGGGCTTTCTTGAACTCCCTCACCTCCTTCAGTAGTATCAACTCTCACTCGCCCACAAACTAGTAAACCATCCACTAAATGTCCCATCCCTCCAGAATCTACTCCAACCCTATCACACCACCAGACCACTAAGATCCAGCAGCAAAAATCACTTGCAGATCACTAAAGCCAATAACTCTGCTGGTGAAGCACTATTCTCTTGCACCATAGCCAAATTATGGAACTCACTCCCACCCACAATTACCTCCATACCATCAGGCACCCACTTCAAAACTTTACTAAAAGCGCACCTAAAAACATGCTGGTTATGCCCTTGCAACTCCCACTCTAATATCATCCACCCCATCCAACCACTACCTTTATCTCCACTCCACTAACTACTTTGATTATAGCAAGCTCAGATGCTCATAAGCCTAGTACTTATTATACAGCAGGAACTTCTCATTGTAACATTTGTTAATGTCTGTTATGCACTTCACAGATAAAGATTCTAGTTGTCTACTGATGTACTATGTTCATCTGTAAATATGTTGTAAGTAATTGCTATGTTAAAATTGTTAATCGCTATGTAATCCAATGTAACTACTGTCTGTTTATTTTACTGTGGAGCTTTTCTCCCCAGGCCTCTGCTGAAAATGGACCTACGTCCAGTCGGACACTCCCGGTCAACAAATTTAAATAAATAAATAAATAAATAAAATTTTTGTTACAATAAATGGGAGGAAAGGGGGAAGTGGTCGAGTAGTGTGCACAGCAAAAGAACCAATGGGAGTATCATAGAGAGAAGATTATATTAGGCCTACACTGCTCATAGTCTGTTGATAAATGTAGGACTTGCAGTAGCTTTTTACTGGTTTGTACCAGGTTCTGGTATCCACATCCTTGTATGCAAGCAGTTGCCTCAGGGTTTTTTTTTTTTTTTGGAGGACTTTTGAACATGGTTAAGGGATGGTAAGGAAAGAGAGAGAGATGTTAATATGAAGCCAGAAAATGGGGTAGTTGAAGAAAAAAAAAAGTGGGAATAAGAGACAGACAATAAAATACCACAATTTAAGTAGTTTAGCTAAACAGTACTTAAATAAATTAGTTAAGGAACAAGCAATAATAATTAATAAGGAAGTCATCCTGTTCAGTAATATGTAATTCAATTTATCGCCACCTTAATTTCACAGAATGCAGAGTAATTCATTGCCAGTAAACTTTTCCAGCTATTTGTTGCTACATAGAAATGCATGCCAACAGAACTGAGCAGCATGGTGGAAGGACATAAAATTACAGTAAAATCACTTAGTTTCCACACAGTACAGTAACAGAACAGATGCTCAAATAAGCTAAGTAGTAAAATCTAACACAGGTGGAAACAGCACTCCGATGGATTAAACAACATGGCGGCTGAACACCAACGAGAGCACTCAGTTCCAATTTAAAAGCAGTAACAGCAATGTGTTTTAGTAAGCTATTTAACAAAATCAGACTAAGTCAAGCTGAAATAGTGAGTTTCCAAATTGTAAATAGTAAAATGATAATAATTTGTCTCCATCTGAAAAAGTATCTGCAGGGACTGATTTTCCCAATTGGATGACTTTTCTGAAGGAAGGTTAGATGGTGAGACAGTTTCACAAGTTCCGACAACTGACTAACAGCAACTCCATTAATGAACCACATAATTATAGTTCTAACAACAAATATGGATAGGGTTAACAACAACAAATCTAGTGGAACTACAATTTCTTTTTATTTTCAAGGATGAAATTTTACAAGGAACTAATCTACGATAAATTTTCCCAAGAAGAACAAAACCAAGAAGAAAGGTGCGGGGAGAGGGAAAGTAAAGGAAAATAGAAGGTTGTCCAATTTTTAATTTTACTAACCATTCATTTAATGTTGATGAACTTAACGTCCTTTCCAAAGGTTTTTTTTACTGAACTTATAGTAGATTTCAAACTATTTGTAATAAAGTTTAATTTAAAGTATATTTTGAATGATGTTAACCTTGAAATTGACACTAATATCAGAAAGCCAAGTTGTTTTAATCCCCCACTTCATAATGCATTGCAACTTTTTCTAAAACATGTGAAAAAGAATTCAATGAGATGTTAACACAATCTTCTTTTAATAAGAGGTACAATTTAATTTGAATGAAAGTTTAGCTTTGAAACAGCTAATCAGTCTTAAAAATTAAGCTATATTAGAGCATATAAAGGATAAATCTCAGCCACTGGGGATGTACAAGCCAGTGCATTTCTTTGTGCCGATCTGAAGCCCAGATAAATGGAGAGGGTTACATCAAGAAGGGCATGTGGTGTAAAACCTTTGCTAAATGATATATGCGGGCAACAATACAGATTTCCCTACTGGATCAATCAAAGCCCTGGTTAACAACGACTGCCACCAGTACTGTTAGCCTAAATGGTGTTGGTGGAAACTAGGCTACTGTTAGCTGAAGGAGAAGGAGAAGAAAAGGGGGAAGACATGCCCAAAGGCAGGAAGAGAGGAGGAAGGTTAGGAGTTTGGTAGTGAGGGTAGGAACTTTAAATGTTGGTAGTATGACTGGTATAGGGAGAGAGCTAGCTGATATGATGGAGAGAAGGAAGGTTGATATATTGTGCATGCAGTTGGAAGGGGAGTAAGGTCAGGTGTATTGGAGGTGGATTCAAAATTTTCTATTGTGGTGTGGATCAGAGGAGAAATGAGGTGGGGGTTATCCTGAAGGAACAGTATGCCAAGAGTGTTTTGGAGGTGAAAAGAGTGTCTGATAGAGTGATGTTTATGAAGCTGGAAATTAATGGTGTGATGATGAATGTTGTTAGTGTATATGCTCTGCAAGTTGGGTGTACAATAGATGAGAAAGAAAAATTTTGGAGTGAGTTGGATGAAGTGGTGGTGAGTGCACCCAAAGGTGAGAGAGTGGTGATTGGCCAAGGAAAATAAAAACTGTACGAAACTCAAATATGAACAAAAGCCTTCCAGTCGTTCTCTGGTAGATAAATGAGTCAATAAGATGACATAAATTCTCCAGGAAAGTAAATTACACTCCACACTTTATTTTTAAGCTTAAAACATCCAGCTTTTCATCAGTTAATGAAAACCAATTTCCTCAGAATGGAAAACACATCATGAACATTCAAAACCTTACTTATAGTTTTATATCCCCTCACGTGGTTTATGTGACAAAAACAATATTATTACAATTCTTAAAAAACATCTGGTAAGTTCAAGACGTAATATCAGGAACAAATAAAATAAAAACTGTGAAAGCTGTAAGCTGGCAACATTTAAAACAATCAATTTGTTAAAATGTTAAAAATGTTTAAAAATGTATATACATGTAAACACTTCGATCTCCAACAGCTGAATACTCCATAAAATAGTTTTGCTAAATCACTACTCAGCTGTAAATTAATCAACACTAATAAATATAATAAATGGTTGAATTAAAAAATAAAAAATGAAAAATGAAAGTACAAAGTGCTTAATACTGAACAAACATCACGGCCGTTCTGTAATTATCAATAAGTGTCTGGGTGTTATTCTACATGTGTCTAAATCATAATACAGAATGACATTGTGACAAAGCAAGAACACAAATTCTATTACATTAAAACTCCAATATGCTACTATATGAGCTCTTATTATAACCCATAGGTTGTAGCATGTAGGGCTAAACAAAAAAACATATATATGGATATACAAGTATAATCCTATACTCTATACCTTATATTAATCATATTGTAATGAATTTAAATATGACTCTCTCATACTAACTATCGTAAAGAGCCACTAAAAATTTGAATAAGATAAAATAAAATATAAATAATAATATTATTCAAATGAATATCCCTCCTGTTCTCATGATCATGGCTCTACATATGATAGAAAAAACCTGAACAGTAAACAGAAGGTCGCCTATCCTGTCATAAAGTCATGTACATAAACTGTAAATATACATAAAAACAAAAACCTAAAACTATGAACTGACTTGAGTTTCATCTTTCCAAACTCTTAAGTTTAAGTAGACATGTTATGGACAACATACCATTTAGGCTGGGGTAATGACAAGCATCCAGGTTCAACTGCCATACCAATTCCTTCATCTCCAACCACAGAGATTCTGCCCCCCCCCCCTTTTTCCGATTGTATCTGATCAATAACAGAAAAAACAAATTCATGGTGGGGGCTCTCCATTATATGTTTGGCCAAGGCATTCTCCATTTTTTCCTTCCTGATAGCATACATATGTTCATACATACGTTCCTGCAGTTTCCTATTTGTTTTTCCTATATAGAAAACTGGACAATGGGAATATCTGGCCAAATAAACTACATGGATACTGGCACAGTTGAATCTACCCTGGATGCCATACTTAATACCCCTGACTACAAAGGATGCACCTGTTTGAATAAACCTACAATATCTGCACATTACATTTGTACATGCCTGATCTAAAATTAGAAACCCTCAGCCTCATCTCAAGTAAGCTTTTAAGGTTAAGACCCCTTTTAAAAACTGCCTTAGGAATTTCGGCCAATTTCTTTTGGGCAGAACCATCTTGTATCACCAAACTCCAATTTTTCTGAATAATAGAAACAATCTCCTTTGCATCAAGACTGTATGTCAGGATGAAACTGCAAGGGTGGACTACTCTAGGGACCTGACCAGGGGTGGAAATAGCTTGTCTGGTAGTGGTCTGATTTAAAATGGGTAAATAAAAACCCTTCTCCCTCTTATTTCATACTTCCATAAAGACGTTGACAATTAAACCTTCTGGATAACCTCTGTTTAGGAAAAGACTTATCATAAAGTCACATTCCTCCAAGAAGTCACTTTCCCTGGTCACTATCCTGGCCGCCCTTACCAGTTGACCTTTGATAACAGACCTCTTTTGTGAGAAAGGATGGCTGCTTTCAAAATGTAAATAACTATTGGAGAAGGTTTCTTTCCGATGAATTTTGGCTATGAAACAATCATTAACTCTATCTTTCTCCAGGTCCACGTCTAAATATGCTATCTTGTCCATAGCAAAACAAGAAGTGAACCTGAGAAACTCAGTAGATGAGTTGAAAAACTCTAAGAGGGAATTGGCTACCCCTTCATCACCCTTTAAGATAATGAATATGTCGTCTAAAAAATGGGTATACATCAGTACCTTATCTTTAATGAAGGAATTAGTCAACACATTTTCCCTTTCCCAATAAGCCATGACCAAGTTTGCCACACTGGCACAACAAGGGGACCCCATTGGCACACCTATCAGTTATAAAAAATACCTTGTTAAATGTCACATAGTTACAAGACAAAATAATGTCTAGTAATTCACTAACTAGGTGAATCTCCTCAATTGGGGCCTACTTGATACTCATCATGGCCGGGATCCATTCCAAAGCCACAGAATGGGGAAATGAAGAATACAAGTCCTTCACATCTATGGTCAAGAAGTGATGGTCTGCACTATACGGTAATTTGTTGACACTAGACAGGAAGGACCAGGAATCCTACGATATTTGGGGTTCACTCACCATATATTTTTTCAAGATTGAATCTACCACCTTGGCACCAGCATAGGTGATACTACCCCTGGCAATAACCAGTGGACGCATAGGCGGGACCATTAAGTTTTTGTGGATTTTAGGAGACCCAAATATAACGGGAATCCTTGGGGTTGGTATAGACATAAAATTAAATACATCTAGGTCTATCACCTTGTTAATGAACATGTCCTTAAAGTATGTGGATACCCGAGATAGACCGATATTCAGTTCATTTCTTGATACTTCCTTGTATGTCTTGGAGACTAAGATATCCTCCATTCTTCTATTGTAATCGTCCGCACTCATTGCTACCAGCCCACCTCCTTTGTCAGGTTGCATCACCCTGACAGAGGAGTTGCATAGTAGTTCTAATAAGGACCTTTCCTCCTTGCTAATATTAAATTTAGATGTTTGCTTAGACATTGGTTGATACAACTGGTGGCGTATGTCAAGATCACAAATCTGTTCAAAAAGGCCCAATGAGGGATGTAAAGGGGGATTATAAGTACTAGATATATAAAAATCACCCTTGTCCCTCATTAGATCACCCATTAATAACTGTAAATTTTGTTTTCTCACAAACAATTTCAAATCTATTAGAGTTTTAGCCAAGTTCACCCTCTTAGAAGGGACAAAGGAAAGTCCTCTTGCCAATAGTTCCACTAAAGTTTCAGTGAAGACAAAATCAGAAAAATTGTATATCTTGAAGTCCTGGCCAGTATTCATTATTATATTACATGAACTCTGGAAAGATTGATCAAGTCCTATTTTTATCAGATCTGATTTCTCCTGTTCCTGGACCTGTTCCTGGACTTCTGGCCTTGGGACTGAGGTTGAGTCATGGCTGAGTTCCGAAAATTTGAACTCTCTGTCTCTACTGGGAGATTATTAGACCTGTTCTGAGATGCCAAACATTCACTACATTGGACTTGATTCAATCGGTCATTGGCATCCACTGACGGACACTCTGTTCCATGAGTGTTCACACCTGGTCTCAGGCCGGTAGTATTGGTTTCATCAAGTTGATGTGTTGAAAAAGCCAAATAGTCCTCTTGGGACTTGAGGGGCTTAGGGTAAGCCAGTCCATCTTTATAAGCTTTTATGTCCCTATGTAATTTCTTAATCTTATTTGCTGTGATTTTAGATATGTGTTGGTCAATACTAGTGAACGAATGTTCATAGTCATACCTATACCTCAGAAAATTAGAATTCATCTTAATCTCTTCATCCAGTTTGTTAATATCCGTAGTCAATTCATCAGCAGCCAGTTGATAATGCTTACATATTAACTTAAGGAGTTCAAAACCATGTCTATCAAAAAGCTGAATAAGATCCAGCTGGAAGGCTGAACCCTCCACTAACCCCGTAGGGTATTGCCATGATCTGAGGCCTTTAGAAACTACTTTAGAACATTGGCATTCTCCAAAATACACTACCTCTAATTGAATTTTCCTTAGTTTAATGAGTTTCTGATCAAAGAAATTCAATTTCCTAGGTAAATCAATGTCTACAGACGTACCTTGTTCTGTACTGTTGTTGCCATTGTTTTCATGAAGAGAAAGAATGATTCAACCACTGGTTCAGGTTACAAGATGTTGTAGTTAAATCCACCACCGGCGGTACACTCAGTGTTTGAAGAGAGGCAATCTCCTGGGGTCGACTAACATCCATTCGTGATTCCTCGTTGACCCCAGCTCCTACCCTGTCATTGGCTCTCGTCTACTGTTGGACATCATTGTAAAGACGTGCGGGTCCCACTGACCTGGCAGGCAATGTAGAAAAATTACTTGCACCAATCACTTCAACACTATTAACCCAAGGAATGTTGGTGAAATTGGCCCTAGTGTTCTGTTGGGATCCTAGGATATCCTCCACATGGTTGGAAAGGGCGTTCACTTTTTGTGTGAGGAGTTCTATTAACTGGGTTAAATTATCCACTTCCTCCTCTGTAGGTGACCCGATCAGCGAGACCGGCAAGGCTTCCATTACTAAAACAAACACTCATGACAGACCAAGGAAAATAAAAACTGTACGAAACCCAAATATGAACAAAAGCCTTCCAGTCATTCTCCGGTAGATAAATGAGTCAATAAGATGACATATATTCTCCAGGAAGTAAATTACATTCCATACTTTATTTTTAAGCTTAAAACGTCCAGCTTTTCGTCAGTTAATGAAAACCAACTTCCTCAGAATGGAAAACACGTCATGAACATTCAAAACCTTACTTATAGTTTTATATCCCCTCATGTGGTTTATGTGACAAAAAACATATTATTACAATCCTTAAAAAACATCGAGTAAGTTCAAGATGTAATATCAGGAACAAATAAAATAAAAACTGTGAAAGCTGTAAGCTGGCAGCATTTAAAACAATCAATTTGTTAAAATGTTAAAAATGTTTAAAAATGTATATACATGTAAACACTTCGATCTCCAACAGCTGAATACTCCATAAAATAGTCTTGCTAAATCGCTACTCAGCGATAAATTAATCAACACTAATAAATATAATAAATGGTTGAATTAAAAAATAAAAAAAGAAAAATGAAAATACAAAGTGCTTAATATTGAACAAACATCACGGCCGTTCTATAATTATCAATAAGTGTCTGGGTGTTATTCTACATGTCTAAATCATAATACAGAATGACATTGTGACAAAGCAAGAACACAAATTCTATTACATTAAAACTCCAATACGCTACTATATGAGCTCTTATTATAACCCATAGGTCGTAGCATGTAGGGCTAAACAAAAAACATATATATGGATATATACGTATAATCCTATACTCTATACTTTGTATTACATTCAAGTTTTTTAAACATGCATTATATTGTTATATTCAGTGATCACATGATTTTTTAGTGAAAATTCAAGTAGATTTCTTACGTATCTTGTGAAGTTGAGTTTGGTTATTTTATTTGTTTTGGTGGACGTTTTGTTTATATTAAGGGGGTCTTTGTCATACAATATGGTTTATGATGAAGTTCCATTTAAAATAAATTGGGATGAAAGCACTCAAGTTGTGGTCTCCATTGTTTTTATTGTTCATAAGCTTGTGTTTCATTTGATTGTCAGTTGTTTTTTTTTTTTGTTCTCCAGGTGGCTCAGTGGTGCATTACCCAAGGCACAGTTTTAAGTACAGTCTCAAATATAATGCTACAAAATGTGTTTGTTGGTACAAATAAATGGTCTTGCCTCATGTGCTTTAAGTTGTCCTACACTTTATAGCTGTCCATTTTTATGTTCTTTACTTTGAATCCTTACCACATGCTTCTCTTTTTCATTTTCTTCTGCCATTTTCTTTTCTGCTACTCCCCCATTTTTTTCTTTCTCAGCATAGCTTTTCTATCTCACCACTATTATTCAGGATTGTCTCTTCATTCTCCTTTTGTAGAATCTCCATAATGTTCCCCAAGGAAAAGTCTCCTTCATTTTCTGGCTCACTCTGCATCACCATTTCTTTAAGTAAATCATCCAACAACCCTCCTGACTTGAGGGATGTAATTATACATCCATCATTTAGAGACGTATCTCCATCAAACAGATTTCTTTGAAAATCTCCTAATAATCATGCAGGTATTCTATAATCTCAGTATTGTTTTTCTTCTCCATTTCTCTCACCATTCCATTATCTCCTTCTCTCGCCACCTGCCTCTCAGTTTTCTTGGGCCACCTGTATACCTGAAATGGAAACAGGTAGTGTTCATGAAAATGGGTCCCACTCACAACAAGTAGGTGTCCTATATTGAGTAACACAACTTATACACATAACTTACAGTATCTACATTATTTATATATTATACATTAGCTACAGTTATTTACATTTCTCATCTATCATATAACATAATCCCATATATCTTAATTATTCTCCCCACTCCTTTTTCCTCAACCAAAAATGGATCTTTTTCAAAATTTCAGACAATACCCATTTACTGTTAAATTTGATTTTATTCAGTCTCTCATTCCATATTGTCCATGAAACATGAAACAGTTTTTATCAATCTTTCACCTCTTTTTTTGTTGCCATAATGCCTATATTCTAGCATATTCACATTTATATCTTCAATACTTCTGAAACCTTTTAATATCTTATTTTCACATACTATTTTTCATAGTTCCTTTGCTTTTGAACAATTAAACATGCTCTGTTGTCTCAAGCTCCCCACAATTATATACCCACGCCTGTATTTTTATAAGACATGTTGGCCTTGACACAGGCAATTTTCCACATAAAATCATTACATTTGTAAATCTTTTTACACTGTGCAAGTTGTATCTTAATCACATTTCTTTCTTTATTTCCTAAATATGGTTATATATAACAATGTTTATTCATTATATTAAAATACTATTCTTTTCATTTTTTGTGCATTTTTTTATTTTCAATTTCCATAAAAAGATTTTATTCTGACGCTCTTTCATGTCTTCATTTATAAACTCTTTTCATCTTTTCCCAGAACTTGTTCTCTCCCCAAAATTCTTATATTTATCTTTCATTATAAAATGTGTTAAATTCTTATGTTTTTCTTATAATCCTGCCAAAACTTTATAACAATTTAATGAAACTACATGAACAACTGGGTTAAACAATCCCAGTCCTTAATCTTCTTCTTTAACATACAGAATCTCCTCTAACTGGATTCAACCTAAATCCACATATAAATACAATAGATAACTCTTTTTCAATCTTGGATTGTATCATATAAACACCTGCTAAATAAGCTATTTTACCTAAAAGAATGGAATTTATTAAATACACTTTTTTCTTATATGACACTTTGTATGACCTCCAAAACATACAAGTGTCTCAATTTCTGTATAATTTTCTCCCATTGCTTTTTCCTGTACATGTTTGTATCAACTCTTATTCCTAAGATATCTATAACCTCATCATTGAATTGAATCCCTTCTATGCTATCTGTGAAGGCTGCCAGCCCAGCTAGCTAGAATTTTGTTAATAATTCTATCTCATTGTAAATATTAATATGATCCATAGGCTTGTCTACAAATGTAAACAACCTGTATGTTATGTGCTGAGCTTCAAAAATCTAACCACAGTGCACCCTGCTGGAAAAGAACAAAACTGTATATGGACTATATGCCTGTGCAAATGTATGTTTTCATAGTAGAAATTGGGACATACAGAGTTAACTTGCAAACTCTGAGAAAATAAGTAAAGAGTTTTACGACTGTGTTTACCACAGCTAGAAGACAGAATGTCTACAGCTAGAGTTTCTTTCTTAAGACAGAAATAATTACTAGGTTTAAAATGTAAAAGTGTTAATAGTTTTATAACTTCCAGTTTCAGTCAAGCTTCTAAAAGATAAGTATTTTTCATAGAGACATGTTAAATTATGTTGGTATCTGTTGAGCCTGGGAACTAGAGGCAGGTGTCAAATAGTGATGTCATCTAGCTAACCCAGCAGTAATGTGTATATAGCTTATGGCGCTACCCCAATGGGACAATTAATAACTTAGACTTTCTTGATGAACTACATGCCCTGTTTGATAGGGCAGGTTGTGATTTAATGTGATTAATGGTCAAGTACAATAATATGCGCATTGTAACACTTGTCCAAAAGCTGGTGGATCTTAATGAAAGCATACGATCGGATTTGGCTTTTGGTCGTTTCAAGAAAGACTATGATAGTATTTATTCCTCTGTCAATAACTACTGTACCAAGAATTATGAGCATAAGATGAATAAAATTAAAAGAGATATGACTATGTCCAAAAGAAAGTGTATCCAGCACCACTGGGTTTCCTAGGCAACCAATAGTGAAGAGCCAATCAATGGTTTGATAATGGTAGTGATGTCAACACGCAAGTGGATGAGATGGTCCGAACGTATTCAAAATCAGAATTTGAAGAAACGGTTTCCCTCATGGAGACAACAGGATACCAGGGAAGCACATTTCAAACAAGTAGCTCGTCCAAAACAAACCAACAGTTATTACAGGAGATAACTGAACAGTTTGACGTTGTTTCTCCTTATTAAAGTGAACTTGTCTCTTTAACCGAAGAAGGAATTTTGGAGGTCTTCAGTGCACATTGTGAACTGGTAGACTTAAATGAAACTGTAAGTAATGTAATGTCTAAAACACCAAACCATTTTGCCCAAAAAACAATGTAAAACACAAAACATGAAACCACGGACAGGGAAAAGCTGGACACCAAGAATGTTTTTAAAACATTCTTGGTGTCCGGCTTTTCCCTGTCTGTGGTTTCAAGTTTTGTGTTTTATAATGTAATGCCTATGAACCTGGACATTACTGAAAACACCTTGGGTGATTTTAAAATATATAATTATTCAACAAAAGTTCTTAACACTGGACATGCTGATATTTTGTCAAAAACCTTTACGTTTGTACAAGCCCGATGAGCAAATGTTATTGATGCACTTTGTGATTTAAAATTATTTACAAGAAAATTGAATCTTAAAATGTTATTTAATGAGTCACATGTTAACAAAAATTCCTTATACCAGCCCAGTATTTTCAATCCAGCCCTGATTAACCCACTTCAACTTTTGAAAAAATGTGTGAATATGATATTTGCAATGTTGTAAATAATAAGAATGGGTCTAATTTTACAAATGTAACTGATTATGAGAATGCTTTACTTCATGATTTGGTAGATGATGGTGATATTAGGGTAATGAAACCCAATAAGGGGGGGTGGGGTGGTTGTTATGAACTCAGTTGATTACCAGTATAAAATCAATGCTTTGCTCTTTACTGATAAATATATTTTGGAGAATTGATTTAGTTTTGTATGACATACTTTTGCAATATGAGGTTAATAAGGATGATTATGATTTTATGCTGAATGATAAACCAGCTTTAGCTAGTATTTTTGGTATACCAAAAATACATAAATGTCTTGAACACCCACCCTTTAGACCAATAGTTGATGGGTGTAGGTCTAAAACTTATTATATTGCAAAATGTATTGACAAGATAAAAAATGGTATATCAAATAATGCTAATATATTAAAGGACTCATGGCAGTTTTTGGATAAATTAAATAGTATACCTTACAGTGAAACTGGATTTTTTGTGACTATAGATGTTCACAATCTATTTTCTGTTATACCCCATGAATTGGGTTTAGTTTGGTTTGAACAGGAATTATATTCCACAAAAATATTAAATAATATGACAGTGAATGCATGTATAACCCTTAGGGAAGTAGTTTTAAAAAAAAATTATTTCATTTAAAAAATAATTTAATTTATTTTGAAGGCCAAACCCATAAACAGACTACTGGTGTGGTGATGGGGGCGGCATGCACCCCCACTTTTGCAAATTATGTTATGGCCCATTGGGAATCTGAGTATATTTTACACAGTATGTATTCTAAATGTTGGTCCATATATCTTAGATTCTTGGACGATATTTTTATATATTGGATTGATACAGAAGACAAACTGAATGACTTTTTACTATATATAGACAATACTGTTGATTTTTTTAGTTTCTCCTCCCATTTCCATCCAGACTCTATTTCCTTTTTAGATGTTGAGGTTGGAAAGGATTTTGAAAACCATTGTTTTTATTCTAATTTATATAGGAAACTAACGTTTTTCCAATACATATCTATATTATTCCAGTTGGCACCCCGAACATCAAAAAAAGTAGTAGTAAAGGGGCAGCTTGTACGGGCCACCAAAATCATTTCCAAAAATGATCAGTTTGTTACAGAAGTCAATAAGATAGTTGATATGTTTTGAAGGGCTTACCCAGAAGGTCTATTAAACAGGGTATACAATGAAGTTATTACTAAAAGGGGAAATGGTACATATTTACCCATATTGGGTTGTCAGTTAAATGATAAAAGTGACAATGTTAATACATTAATTGAAGGGAATAAATATGTACTCAGTTTTATTACTACTTTTAATTTGGATAGTGACTTGTTTTTTAGTAGTTTTTAGTAGTATTCGGAAAAATTAGTATGTAATGCTTAAAAATAATGATTTGGTGGAAAAGGTGGGACCCACACCAACTGTGGTCTATAAAAAGGACAGGTCTTTAAAAGTTAGATTGGAAAGGGGGATTTTTAATAATACAGGTATGAGACAGGCTCAGCTTGGTACAAAAAATGTGGTTGTTCTTTATGCTCTTATATAAATACTATGGATAGTTTTTGTATTAGGAATAGGAAGTATAAAGTTAAAGGACATTTTCATGTAATACATCCAATGTTGTTTATCTTGTGCAATGTAATCAATGTTTAACATTTTATATTAAAAAAACTAGTAGGGCCTTTAAAAAGTGGATATATGAACATGTTTTAGATATTAAAAATAAAAAATGCACAAATGCACTTTATAGGCATGTTGAAAAATTTGATAATCATCATTTTAACTTTTTAATTGTAGAACAGATACAAAAGGATTTACAAGAGTGGGTAATAAATGAACATTTAGATAAACAGGAACTTAGATGGCAGATTTTATTGGACACCTGTAACTATCCTGGACCAAATGACATTACCCCCCTGTTCAAATTATTGGCATATAGTATACAATGATTTATATTTAGTAACATTTCTAATAACTTGTTGGTTTTACTTTAAATGATTAATTAAATACATCATGTGATTAATTAGTTGTTGTCTTTTCGGCTTTTCCCGGTTAGGGGTCGCCACAGCGGAACTCCGGTCCGCTAATGATTGGCAGTAGATTTTTATGGTGCCGAGTTGCCAGCCTGATGCCAAACCTTCAGCAAAGGCACGCCCATTCACACATGTCTTTCAATATTAGTGAGGGGTCTATATTGGGAATGTTCTTGATTAAATGATGTTGTTCTGATGAAGGTTTTCAAAAGCGCTTATCAACTGCTATACTTGGTGAATAAAGAGTTCAAGTTGACTGGTTGCTGATTTCCTGGAGTTTGTTCTGCAACGCTTGTTCTTAGTTCATTCCTTGGTGTTTTTGGAATGTGTATTATTAATTTAAGAACTATCTCAGAGAGAAAGTCTGTGCATTTTCTATTTGTCTCTGGACCTGTAAACATTCACCCGGCACTTCTGCCTGCATGTTGCTCTGTAAGTAAGACTTAGATTACAGTGATTTCTCTTAGAGATAGATAGATAGATAGAAAGTAAGATTAATTTAGATGTTTTCTGTATTTATGTGAGACTGTCCTGCAATGTTGTTTTAAAGTATTTCCTGTGATTCTGAACTCTGTTGTCCCTATATTGGGTTATTGAGTATTGTCTTGTTCTGTTATTATTTATTATTAAATATATTCAAACCTTTTAATTGTGGCTGGTTTTGTTTAGAAATATTTAAGCTCTTATAGTACTTGCATGTATTTGCTAACACTGTGCAGGCCACTCTTAAATAGCGTTAAAGTCTTGGACACGCTTTCCATTTGGATAATAGCAACATTACACAGTAGAATTGGTCACCCTTTGTAAGGGCCTTATAGTAGCTGATAAGGGTGGTTGGTGGCAGCTGGTACTACCTTATAGTCTGGGTAGAAGGGGACATAGCTAGTGAACCTGTGCCAGCCTTCCCCAGGAGTGTCTGCATATTTGTATATAAATCAAATCTCCAAGTGTGTGTGTGTGTGTGTGTGTGTGTGTGTGTGTGTGTGTGTGGAGGTTTTGGCTTGACCACTCGGCTGAGATCTTAACCCTATAGCTGTATCAGTGGGGAGTCTTATTACGAATCTGGATAAAGATAGAGAAACCAGTCCCAGACTGACTGTGATCTCTGTGCGCTCTTAAGGGAAATTGTACTTTACTGTGTGTGTACTTGTCATCCTCCCAATGTGCACATCCCTTACTGGTGTTAGTGGTGAGGATTGAGGCTCCTTGATTACTGGGCCAGTGCAGGGGTGTCACACTATCTATTGACCCAATGCCACTACTTTGATGCATTTTTTAAGTACTGATTTAATCTTCTAATTCCTTCTTCCATCCATTCTTTATTCTTCATAACTAACACTATATCATATGCACAAGTAAGGATTATTGGAATTTTTATTTCTCCTGTTATTTTATATCTTGCCATTTTCAACCCTCTTTTCATTTTACTAACTATATGTTCATAACTAATGCAGATAAAAATGCTGCTTGCTGGACATCCCTGCCTTATCCCACATTCTATTTTTATTTCTTCACTTAACCACCCATTTAGTATCACTCTTACATTACTATTCTCATACACTGACATAAATATTTTAGTTATTTTATCACTTATGCTATAATCTCTTAATATATCCCACAAAACATTATGTTGTATTCTATTCTATTGTATATTGTATTCTATCAAATGCTTTACTTATATCCCCTACCATAACTTTAGTTTCTACCCTTTTATTTATAACATCATCTATCATTGGACTAGTGGGACTAACTTGGTTAGTAATAGGTAGTAATAGTTATTCAGTGCACTCAAGGCATAACAGGGCAGGCTTAATTTGTTAATTGGTTTACAGATTACAGTACATGTTTACAGATTACATCATAGAATATTTCAGACACAAATGTAGGAGGCAGACATCTATTACAGCATATAAAAGTTAAAAAAGGTAAGTAGCGTTATTAGCACATCTAAATGAAATTTTATAGACACAACTTAATACAATATATGGTAATTATGCTTCAAGACCAATTAAGTTATCCTTTAGTGCTGATTTCAGTTAGTCTTCAGAAAATAGCCAACATGCTTGATAGGCTATGCAATAAAAAAGAATGGATTAAACAGTACAATGTTTAAAATTTAAATCTATAAACAGGGAAAGGTTTTATTTGCTATAAGAGAGAGGCATCATGGTACACTAAGGCACTAGTCCATAAGGTAAAAAACATAGACAATAGGCAGTGTAAATATATCACTCATACATCAAAACTTAGACTTAAAGACTCTAAAGAATATGAATGTAGGTAATATAAACATAAAATCATAAAGTTAACAGACTTCACGCATAGTGGTCAAAATTAAAATTGTAAGTTTATTTACCAAATAAAGAAAATTTATTTTCAGATTATGAGTCAGGTATCATAAAGCTGTATACAGTAGCTAGCAATACACATGTAAGATAACTACAGAAGTAGGTCCCTGTAGACCTTCATCAGGGACCTCAAGGGCAACTGTTAGATTAGGGACTTCCATTTTAAAGTAGTTATTAGGCATTAGACAAACTAAAAATAGGTAAAATAGGCCTAGAAATATAGTGGCAGAATTGTGTTTCATTTATGCATACATTTTAGAAAAGACAGTTAAGCAGAAAGGAAGAATAACCTTGCTGGTCAAGCATGAGAGATAGTTCCCAAGGAAAGGCTGCAGACTGTTCTTTTTCTGTTCTCTTTCTCAAGGGAAGAATCAAAGTAATGCTAAATAGTGGGACAGCTAGGCACCTGCAAGGCTGCAAAACAAGACAAGGCCTGAGAACCCAGGCAAAGAGGCATGTAAAGCATTACAGGGTTTTGGTATTATTAAAATATACTTCAGATACAGTTAGGGAAGTCAGTTAGTTCAACCTGACATACAGAAAAGATTAAAATATCCAGCATTTCAGAAAGGAAGTTACAATACAGACACTCAAGCCTGAGTACAGAACACAGGTGAAATAAAAACTGCTTCAGTTTACATTATTCAGGACAATCAGAATATACATGCAGAAACTTTGGATATATTTAGCAGCATTGTTATTACTAACCAGCATCCCAGCATTTCTATAGACTGTTATTGTTTATCAGCACTGTTAATGAAGACAGTATTTGGATATTGTGAACATCTAATAAAGCCTTATTAAATGAACTACAGTGTTTGGAAAATTCATTCTGAAAAGTAAACAAGAACTTGGCCCATAAAGGAGAGACTAGCAACTGTTCAGCATGAGCTTGGGTAATTAACAGATAAAGACCTTAATTCAAGTCTCATTTCAGTTGTTTCCAGTTAATTCCAGTCTAGTACAGTGTCATCAATTCTTTCAGTTAGCAAAGGGTAACTAATACATGTGTACTTTATTTATTTGCCTTTATACCCTGGTGTGTAGCCGAAAAGGGTCCATGATGACATGATGACCACTTCACTTATCTAGTTAACAAATGAATCAATTAAAAACAAAATGGAGTTGCTACTCTGGGTGTGACCAAAAGTGAGAAATGCTAACTTACTAAACAGTAAAGTAATTGATTTATGCAAGAACTCCGTTTTTGGTTTTACCTTACTGCTTAGTTTCAATCCCCTGGCTCCCTCCATAACTCCTTCTCTCACAGCAATCACCATGAGAGCAGGGGCACTCTTATGTATCCTTTGACTAGAGGGTTCCATCCCTCTGTATGACAATGCCTCTCTGTCATAATGGGCTATGTGAATCTCCTGTGGCCTAGAGAGTAGTGCGGGAACTGAAATCTTCAGGCTTTGGTCAGTCTGGCTTTTTCTAAAATTACTATGCTCTACATACATATACAGGCACCAGCGTCAGGTTGGATGGACAATGAGGAGTGACTTGAGTGTATGCCTCACCCCAGACCCTATAAGGAGGCCTCAGTCTGTTATACCAATCCTCCCAGTCCTGTGTCATTTCTCTGAGCTCCAGCTTCTGCCACAGCTCTACTAGAGAGACAAAGGTTTGTCCTGCCCATCCACCACCATGTTAGATGTAACCATCCACCCTGCCAGCACCTTCAAACAATTGAGCTGCAAGTTGAACTCGGGGTCACCTGGTTTGTAGTTAGGGTTTTACCCCTCTATGCAACCAGACTGGCATCTAAGAACTCCTGTAACCATACATCTTTTTCTATGAACTTAGCTGTTTCACCACCACAGACTGGTTCAGTACCTGAAAGACTGCAGCCACAAGACCTGAAGCTGCTTTAACTCCTCTATATGGGGCAGCTGTCCCACCCACCAAATTGTAGCAAGCAATCTGTTCTTTTCCAGGAGAGAAACATAGCCTCAGATTTCAATTTGCTATCACATAGCAGTGAATGCCTCAAGAACATATCAGAAGTCATAACCTCATGAGGCTCAAAGGAAAGCACCATTAGCAAACAACAGAAATGTATTTATTTATTTAATATTTGCTAACCAGGAAAGTCCGACTTGGAATGAAGCCAGTTATGAGAGGAGGCCCAGGGAGAAATCCCTGGGGAGAAATGCTCCAAACCCATGTCTTTGTAATGTGGGAGGAAACTAGAGCACCTGGAGGAAACCCACACGAACACAGGGAGGACATGCAGACTCCACACAGAAGGCACTCCAGCTGAGAATTGAACCGGAGAACCTCTTGCTGTGAGGCAACAATGCTACCGCTGCACCACTGCACCATCCAAATGCCAATTCTTTGACCCTACATTTGATGGACAATCAGTTTTGTCAAATGCCGTTTTCCCCCAGATCTTGTTTTACAATTTAATGTCAAAATTCTTTACTGCAACCTCAAATTTTGACATTGTCATGCCTCTTTATGCCAGTATAGTATGCAAGTAGGCAATATTTTCAGAGAACATCAGAAACACTTTGCTGGATGCCCCTGGGCTAACAAGTAGTCAGTGCTTTTTTTTGGAAGTCAATGCAAGGGCTATGACATGTTGACAGTATATCCCTTGTGACTTCATGACTTTCAATTATCTTTTTTTTTTCCTGCCATCACTGTTTACTTATCAGACATCAGTGTTTATAGGTAGGATGCTTCTAGTTCACTCTCTGTTACATACAACCATTTGATACTCTCAAACGTAAGAGAAGTTTTACATTTTACACACCCTACAAAAAAAAGGGATAGAAACTTGAGATATCAATGCCATGCTGGAGAGTTTGTCTTAACAACAGCTGAATTCATAGTGGTAAAATGCTTAATGTTTCTATCACTAAAAGCATTTTATTTTTATTTACTTATTTTATAAATATTGGATGCTTTGATGCTGGATAAATAATGCATTTATTAATCTGATCTTATTTTATTTTAATTATTTATGTATTTAGGCGTGTTGCATTTATTTACTTAGTTTTGAATTTGTCTCCTGATCCCTGTAATTATCAAGCCTCCCACCCTCCCACTGACTCTGTTGGCTTATTCACACCCCTGCAGCAACAGATCTACATCACATTTGTTCCCCTAGGTGGCGAGAGTCAAGCAATCAGGGCATTTACTAGTCATTATGGGATTTCACCTTAAGCCCCATCATTCCCCAGTGGACATTGCTGCAGAGGCCTAAGGGATTGGTGTGCAGTGGGAGTTAGCTGTGGACATGCCTTTAAATCTTGTGAATGATCTCCTCTCAGTTGTATCTGCTGCCTTTATTACAGGTGCCTCCGCTGATCTCCAGACACCACTGAGGAGTCTAAATGGAAACTTCATCACAGACAAGACAAAAGGAGTCAGTCAACTTTAATCGTGGCTGAACAGCATAATGTTTGCTTGGGTGATGAAACACTGATTGGACAAAATTCCCTGTTATATATAAAAGAATTCCTACAGAATTTAAAAGTGGGTCTCCTATAAGTACTCATGTCCTATTAGCTCACAGCTGACTAGCTTTCTGTCACATACTCAGAACATCAAATGCCTGACCTCCCACAAGCTCAGTTATATTAACCCGATACATAGGCTGCCCAGAACCCAAACCCTAACCATAAAACTCCTTCCTGGTATCTAACTCTAACCTCAAACATCACCACCTAATCCTAGAATGTCTAGTCACTCTCTAACCCTAATCACAAACCCCACTCTTTTAACCTAACCCTAAAATTCCCCACTTGCTCCCAAAACCTAAACCCAAATCCAGTTGCCAAATCTAAACTCTTCAGTTGCTCCATTACCCTAAAACTCCCTCTCAATCCCTAATGCTACTTCCAAACCCTGCTCCCTAAACATAACCTAATTGCCATCTAAATCTAACTACTAAACTTCCGCTCCCTCCTCATGACTGCCACACTTACCCTGCTTTTACTTAGTTACATGTTTGAGTGGCAGTTCTACTCCCTCCCCTCACATGCCATAAGTTACTTGAACACATAATAGAGTTTGATTATGAGCAGAAGCCCATGCTTGATACACACCAGTATCCAGTTGTAAGTGGTCTTTAAGCAGATGTGATTCGAACAGTTACAGTAGACCTTTCAATTTGTGAAACCTCTGTTTTCTTTTGTAAAAATGTATTGCAAGCCCTTACCCAAAATTGATAGTTTTAGGGACATAGAATACATCACCCTTTCTAATTTATGATACTTATCAAACTTTTGTTGACACTGAAAAAGATATCAAAGGTGATTTAAGTGATACAAAGTCCACTCATGTCCCAACATGAGTATTTGTTAACTTGCTCTAAGCAAAATGTCAAGAAATCAGACTGTTATATAACAATATTGGTAGACCCTTTCTTGTATGAATACAAAATCAGGAAATATACTCATTTGAAATGTTTTTTTTTTTTTTGCATACATAAATACATTAAGGGTTGTCACATGGTAATAAGGCACTATTAGTTATCTAAGACTTCTGCTGTATAGTGCCAAACCAGAATAGTATACAATTCATTATGACTTCAACAGAAGTGGAAAGTTGCCAAAAATGCACTCAAGGGAAAAAGTGTGCGGGTGACAGAAAATGCAACTAAAAAGCCTTAATGTTTTGATCCAGGAAGTCGTTCTCTAGAATCCTTCCAAAACAAAAACACAATAATAGCTTTTCTGTATGAGTAAAACAATCCCAATAAACTGAGTGTATGTAACTCAGTGGATCTGCTTGAGGGGTCTCAGCAATGTCTGCTGCACTCGCAGTGAAATCTGACATTTTCTCAAGCAGTCAATACCTGATAGTAATATTTGCTCACTTAACCCTCTTTTAAAGATGTCAGAAGTTTGAATGCAGTTCAAACTGAGAGGTTTTAAAAACATCCAAAATGTATTTAAAGTAGACCTTTTAAATGTGTGAAACCTGTTTTCTTTTGTAAAGATGTACTGCAAGCCCTTACCCAAAATTGACAGTTTTAAGGACATAGAATATGTCTTCTTTTCTAATTTATATTTATCAAACTTTTCTTGACACTGAAAAATATATCTGTTTATCAGAAGTGATTTAAGTGATACAAAGTCCACTCATGTCACAACCTGTAAATAGAAGGATTTGCTAAGTGAAAAAAAGGTGCAATGTATTATGCTTTCCATGCCAATTTCTACTCACCTCAAATACCTTAACTCATTAACACCTCTTACAGCCTACACACATTCTTGCATTCCAGAGCATTTTCTGAAAAATCAGCTTAAAAAGGCATAAGTTAATCAAAGCTTTCTACTACAGGACATCTTAAATGAACAGTCTTAGTGTCATTTTATTGATAAATCCTTGCCGTTTCTAATCATGCCTATTATAAGCTGGTAAGTTTCTTACTTAAAAAGTCATACCCAGAAAAGTCTGGACACCATAAGGAGGTATGGGTGTTAACTGGAAATGTACAAAAAGGCACTATATGCCTGAATGAGTTAACAGGGAGAAGTATCTTATTAGGCGCTATCATGTGACATTTAAGATACATTTGACTGATTACATATCACCTACATTCCAGTACTGTAAAACTGTACTTTGTTTTAGGGAAACGCCCTTTTTTACTATCTTATCAATAACCTACCTTCATTTAGTGTACACTGATAAGTGGTAGCATCAGATAATTGATTTATCAGAATGAAGGCAGAAAACACACAGATCTGATACCTCTCTCAAGAATTCTGGAAAAAGCCAAAAATATTGGTGGGGGAGACAATTTTTAAATAGCATTCTAATTCACTTTAAAAGTTAACAATATATTTTGTATCAACATGCATTTTTCATTTTCTAAATAATGAGAAGTATGAAACTTTAATATCTGGTATTACTGACTGATTTTTCAGTAATTCACAACAAAATCATAACTTTTATGAGGGACAGGGAAACAAACATGGGGAAAAATCAGGGACATTCTGCAAAATGAGGAACAATTTAAGATGTATAGAAGAAGAAGAAGATATGAGTCAACCTCATTTTTGCACTTGACTGGCTGTCATTTCTGTTTATTACTAAGAAACAGGATATCTCTGATGCTCTTTGCATGCTTATATTAGTAATCACGTCTCAGTGTTTCTAACATTCCATATTTTTGTTTTGGAAAACAAGCCATTCTTTTATAACTGTGGAAACATGATTTGTACTGATAACATGTCTGAGCTAATGAAGCTAGTATGTCCCAATGAAAACAATGTTGCCATGATAAAGCTCCACATCAAATACATTGCATCATGCTGGCACACTGCTTCAGGCAGACAGAAATGAAAAAAATGAGATAGACAGAAAAAAATAGTCATTACAGTTATGTAATCTGGAGAGCAAGAAAGGAAAAGTACAGGTGTGTACACTTACCATAAATGTAGATGTTCTTCGTGTTTCACTGTTGCAGTCATTACATTTGGGTTATCTGCTTGCAGTAGCCCTCAGTCAGCCTGATTAACAAAGTATTGGGTCCTGCGTCGGTTGCTGTCCCATCTTCCATGACGTCAGGTCATCAGGGGTATAAAACATGCAGCCAACGCCATTACATCAGTTTTTCTTGTCCCAGATGTCAGGTGCCCCCCCAATGGGAAGCAATCAAATCTATAAATACAAGGATATACCGCCAACAAAAAAACAAATACACCAAAAAGCTTTTAGAGCATAGTAAGTGAGAGTAGAGGTATAGCCAAAAGAAGAAGGGGGTGGAGGGAGGGTAACCAGGATTGCAACAGTGAATACACTCGAACATCTACATTTATGGTAAGTGTACACAACTGTACTATGTTCTTCGTGTTTCACTGTTGCAGTCATTACATTTGGGCAGATTCCCAAAGCTAAGGTTGGGAGGAGGGATTTAAATAGAATTAGGACCAGCTATAAGGCCCTGCAAGACTGCAGTGGCAAAACCAGCTCTGGATTTAGAGGAAATTGGCAAATGATAATGCTTGGTGAATGTATGTACAGAACTCCAAGTAGCAGCTTCTAGGATGTCCCTAGTAGGGACGCCCCTGAGAAAGGCTGTAGAGGTAGATGCAGCCCTGGTTGAATGGGGTCTGATGCCCTGTGGGATAGGTTTTCCATGGTGCTGTGGGATAGGTTTTCCATGGTGCTTATAGCAGAAATGAATGCAGTGGCCTATCTATTTTGAAATGGTTTGTTTTGAAATAGCTTTCCCCTCTGTCCCTGCAGCAAATGCCACCAGCAGTTGTTCAGATTTCCTTTGAGGTTTAGTCCTGTCCAAGTAGAATCTAAGCTGTCTGTGCACATCTAAAGAGTGCAGTATTCGTTCCCCTTTGTTCTGTGGGTTAGGAAAAAAGGTAGGCAAATGAATAGACTGATTAAGAGCCACACTGGATACCACCTTGGGTATGAAGGAGGGATTGGTTCTGAGGGACACCCTGTCTGCATGAAAGGGCCTGTAATTCAGATACCCTTCTTGCAGAAGTGATTGCTAAAAGGAAAGCTGTTTTCCAGGAAAGACATTTTAAATCTGCAGTAGCAGTTGGCTCGAAAGGAGGAAGAGTGAGTTTCTCCAAGACTAAGTCAAGATCCCAGGCTGGAGTTGGAGCTCTCCTGGGTGGCCTTAAATTTTTGGCCCCTCTGAGGAACTGCTTGAGCAGTGGGTGAGAGAAGAGTGGAGGCTCTGTGCTATAATGAGCTGAAATGGCTGAGGCATGATTTTTGATGGAGGAAAAAGACAGTCCCTTATGAAGCATCTCAGTCAAATATTGTAGAATCCGAGGTAAATTGGGCACTGCTGCGTTCATTCCTTGAGATTGGTTCCAGGCACAGAATCTTTTCCATTTTGCAGCATAAGATTTTCTAGTACTAGGCCTCCCTGCCTCTAAAATGATGTCCATCACTGATTTACTGCGGGATGGTAAAGGAGAGATTAGGTAATTAGCCAGGGTGCTAGGTTCAGGGTTTGCAGCTGAGGGTGCAGAATCTGGTTCTCCTGCTGAGACAACAGGGAAGGAGTTTGAGGCAGATGCCATGGAGCTAAGCATGACACACTGCGCAAGAGTGGGTACCAGTGTTGGCGAGGCCAGTCTGGTACAATTAAAATCGTCCTTGGCTTGTCCTGTTTGATTTTTGGCAGAGGCAGAGGAGGAAAGGCATAAACTGATAGTTTCCAGCTGAAGGATAGAGCATCCACTTTCCAAGCTTGCTTGTGGGGAATCCTTGTGCAAAATTTGTCCAGTTGATGGTTCTGGGGAGAAACAAACAGGTCTATATCTGGGCTCCCCCATTTGCTTGTCAATATGTTGAAAATCCTTGGTTCCAGTTTCCACTAGTGTAGGCCCATGAGGTTTCTGCTTAGTCCGTCTGCCAGTGCATTTAGTTTTCCTGGCAGGAATTGAGCTTGTAGATTCACTTGGTAGCTCAAGGCTGTGTTCCACAATGCCATGGCTAGTCTGCAGAGGGGGTAAGAATGTTTACCCCCCTGTTTGTTTATGTACCACATGCCAGTGGTGTTGTCCGTCTTTACCATTAGTTGTTCTGGAAGAATGCAGTCCTTGAAGGCTGTCAGAGCATTCTGTACAGCTAACATTTCCTTTTGATTTATGTGCAGGTGCATTTGACTTGGGTTCCATTTGCCCTGAATGCACTTCCCTGCCAGGTGAGTCCCCCATGCATAGTCTGATGCATCTGTTGTTAAGATTTGGACGGCAGGGGGTAATGTGAATGGTAGTCCCCTGATTTGGTGGCAGGCCTCTGCCCACCAAAGGAACTCTAGGCGTAGGCAAGGTATGATAGGAATCCCTGCTTCTAGATCTGTGAATGTTGACACCATAGGCTTTTGAGATACCATTTTAGTTTCTTAATATGCAGTCTTGCATATGGAATTAGAAGAATGCAGGAGGCCATGAACCCCAAGGCTTGCAGTATTTCCCTTGCAGATAGCCGGGTTTTTGTGGCCACTTGTTTGAAGTTGTCAAATGAATCCGTTTCTCTGGCGTAAGGAAAGCCATCTGGGAAGTTGTATTCAAGCTTGTTCCCAGGAATATAATTTGTTGACAGGGTACCAGGTGGGATTTCTTTTCGTTTATGGTGAACCCCAGACAAGTCAGTACCCTTTGAACAAAGGCCAGATGATTCAAAAGAATGTCCTTGCTTTCTGCCTGAATTAGACAATCGTCCAGGTATGGGTATATTTGAATATTTCTTTGCCTGCAAAATGCAATGACTGGAGCTAGGCACTTTGTGAATACCCTGGGCGCAGTAGATAAGCCAAAGGGCAGTGCAGAGAACTGATAGTTCATGTAGCCTGCTTTGAAGCATAGGTATCTTCTGCAAGACTCCCTGATAGGGATGTGCAGGTATGCTTCTTTTAAGTCTAATGTTGCCAACCATGCATCCTTGCCTAGCATAGGAATCAGCTGGTGAAGAGTCAGCATTTTGAATTTTGGAATCACCAGAAAGGTGTTTAGAATAGAAAGGTCCAGGAGAGGACGCCATGTATTGCCTTTTCTGGGTGCCAGAAAAAGTCTCAAATAGAAACCTTGTCCCTTTTCCTCTTCTGGTACCAACTGAATAGTGCCCATGTTTAAGAGAGAGAGTACTTGATTTTGGGCCTCTGCCCACAGATTTGGGGGTAGATCTGGCCACCCACTTGGTGTTGGTAATGCGTGGGAATGAAGTCTGTATCCTTGGGACACTATATTTAAAACCCATTTGTCCTGGGCAATGAGTTCCCAGTTTCTGGCCTGCAGACCAATTTTTCCGCCTAAAGGAGCATTCAGTTAGGAAGTGCTTGGAAGTTTTAAAAGCAAGTCATTAAGACAGTTTTCCATAGGGGGGAGTCTTACTACTCCCAGGTTTGGGTGTGGAAACCCCCCACTGCCTAGTCTTGTGTGTCCCTTGGGACTGAAACCTGGGGTTTCTGCTGTGTCTGGGTTTGGCTTGAGAAAACCTGGAAGGGGGCTGGAAAGGACCAGTTTTTAGAGGGCCAGTGCCTATTAAATCTAGGAGGCTGAATTTGTAAGAAATCTTTAACAGTTTGCATAGATTTAGCTTTATCTTCCATCTTTTTAAGAACTTCCTCAGCCTTGTTGCCAAACAGGCGGTCCAGATTTAAGGGAGCATCCAACAATTTAGCTTTAACATAATCAGGCAATCCTTGCTCCTTAAGCCAATCATGCCTTCTGAGCACAGACCCAGTAACAGAGCCCTGCAAGAGGCCTCTAATCAATCAAATCCACATTGCAAAGTAAGTTTTCCAACCTGTTCAGCAGAATACATTAAATCCTGTAATTCTTTATTTTCAGCACAGTCAGGAAGTAACATCATTTTCTGTTTAAGCAATCCAATAACGTGCTGTTGATATTTTAACATATGAAACTGGCAGTTTAAAGCCCTAATGGCCAAGGTTGCAGAAGTGTAAACTTTCTTACCCCATCTATCCAGTACCCTGGAGTCTCCATCAGAGGGGGTAGGATTTTTAGCAGTAGAAGCCTTAATGCCCTTGGGTCCCTGTGAAATAGTCTCTTGACCCGCAATAGGATTTTTAAAAAGGAACTTGTGCGAATCAGGAACCCTGTAATATCTGTCAGGGTTTCTGGGATCAGGAGGCAAAGAATCAGGGGCCAAACCAGATTCTGAAAAGGCATCATTAACAATGTCTAGTAAAGGAGGTATAGCTAAAGGCCTATGCTGAGGCAGGAGCAAGAAATCCCTAAGCCTCTTTTTTGAATCAGAAAAATCCTGGCTTTCCCAATGGAAATGCTCCCTTAGAGTATGTAAGGTCTCACCAAAAGAAAAATCCTCTGGAGGGGAAGCAGAGGGAATACAGTCCTCTGCATCAGAATCCTCATAAGTAGATAAGGGCAAATCCTGATCATCAGAAGAATCAGAAAAATCAGAAATCTGTTCAGAAGATTCATAAACAACTTCAGTCCTAGGTCTCTTAGAAGGGGGAGGATGGCTTCCCTGATTAGAGTTATAAGATCTTCAGCCATTCTTATCATTTGTTTTATAGGCATAGAGGCCTGAGCATGCGGCCTGGGCGTTGGTTTCTTAAGCATGGTTCGGGATTTTGACCTAAAAGAAGAAGGAGGCATCGGTTTAATATGCAAGTCTGTAGGCCTGAATACACCCTCAGAAGCCGGTGCCTGCACAGCGGCTCTGGACCCATCCAAGGTAGAGACATCCGCAGGTTCCACAGTTGAAGCATCTCGAGGCATACCGGACTCCGAATGGGTCTCAGTAGAGGCCTGCGAGTCAGAAGTAGTGGGAATCAGGGGCTGTGAAATTGTCTCACTGAGTACCAGCGAACTGGCAACTGGCTTAGGAGAAGCGTCATTGGCAGCTTTGGACCTTGACGGCCTGTCTCTGTCTTTATCTTTGCATTTTTTCGGAATCCCAGTAGTTGGATGGCTAACTGACGACATTTCTGGATAATTAAACCAAGAACCAAAATATTTAGAAGTGAAAATATACCAATAACGGATAGTGCGCTGATTAAATAAAGCATAAAACAGATAGCAAGATACGTTGTGGTCAGGGCCTA
>NC_056727.1:125340692-125398192 GCF_019279795.1 Protopterus annectens
TTGCAAGCCATGCAACTATCCATCTTATCAAGAGTACATCAATGCCTAGCTGTACTAATTTATTGATCAGTGCTTTGTGCATAACTCTGTCAAATGCTGAAGTTAAATCTATATAAATTATATCACAGCACAATTTTTCATTTATAGCTGTTATTATATCATTGTACAACATCATGTTGCAGGTGGTCATAGATCTGTTTTCAATATATGCATGCTGATATATGATTTCAAGTCCCAATTTATCCAGTTCTGACAATAACTTATCCAATATTACCTTCTCCATTATTTTTCCACAACATGAAAGTAGACTTAAGGGTCTGTATGACTGGGTTTGTCCTACTCTCCTTTCCCTTGAAGACTGGTTTAATAAGCGCATGTCTCCAATCTTGAGGGGTCTCCCCATAGTTATATGACCTAGTAAATAAAAGATATAATGGTACTGTAAGTTCTTGCGGAAGTGTTTTCAGGTCATTGTTACTAATTCCATCTCCTCCCTGTGCTTTGTTTGGATCTAGTTTGCTCAGTTTCTTTTCAATATAATCTAATTTGATTCCAGTATCTGGGGTTACCTGGATGACACTAGGACAACGTATCACCCCTTTTGTGGAGCAAAATTGTTTTGCATAAGATTTTGTAAATATATCTATAATTTGTTGTGTCTGAGAATAAATTTTAGAATGTTCACACAATTTATCAATTTGTGTGTCTTTACTCCTTCCACATCT
The DNA here is from genome assembly GCF_019279795.1 of Protopterus annectens. Taxonomy (NCBI): domain Eukaryota; kingdom Metazoa; phylum Chordata; order Ceratodontiformes; family Protopteridae; genus Protopterus; species Protopterus annectens. The sequence goes on from NC_056727.1 coordinate 125,341,418, forward strand.
TATGTATCTCTGAAAAGGTTTCCTATTATGCTCAATATATTCTTCAAATTTTATTTGATCTTGACTCACACTATGCTTAATCTGTTTGTCCAGGATGTTTATTTCAGTTTTCAAAGTTATAGTTCGACCTGCCTTCCATTTCTTATATTTTTATCTCTCACCTTAATCAGATATCTTGTTCTTATGGAAATATATCCCCCTGATGTTGCATGCTTAGATCCTGATGTTAAACATTTTTCTGATTTTTTTTGCACTCAAACAGTTTCTGTTTTAAAACTTTCCACATTCCATCTGTAGTTTTTCACTGAACACCTCACTCCAGTTGGTTCCATCTGTAGTTTTTCACTGAACACCTCACTCCAGTTGGCTTTACATAGTGACTGTTTTGTTTCCATATAATTTGTAATTAACCATCTGTGCATTGGCTTAGATTTCAATTTGGCAGAATTATCTAACAAACTAACCTTTATAACCCCATGATCACTGCACATCAATTGTGGTAAAGCTTGACTTGAAGTTACAGTAATTTCTAGTATGTTCCGTCCCCTGCTAGGTTCTTTTACAATCTGAAGCAATTTTTCCTAAATATACATTGTGAATAATTTCCTTACTAATGTTGTTAAGTCAATATTATTCCAGTCTGTTTCTGGTAAATTTAAGTCCCCAGCTAATATTATTCTTCCCTGCTGTGTTTCATGCAAGAAATGTATGAATTCCTGTAGGTCATCTGCACTTGACTTCGGTGGTCTATACACTCCAACAATTGTTATATGTTCCAGGGTTGTCTTTATTGTCACAGGTTACACAGTCTGTAGTATTGGTGTTATCACTGAACATGTAATAATCACAGGTCTCAAAATTATCTTTAATTTCTATTATAGCACCTCCACCTGATTTTTTTGTTAGAATGTCTGTTACAGTAAAAATATTAATACCCTGACAAAACTGGTTTCCAGTCATTGTTCTTTAACCATGTTTCACAATTACATCAATCTTGTGGGAACATAGCAAATTTTCCAATAAAAATGTATTATTAATGCTCCTAGCATTAACAATCTGAGATCCATCAAATGTTGCTATCTGTGAATGGTTAAATATTCAACCTCGCAAAAATCCTGCCTAGTTTTTGTCAAATATTGCAAAATATCTGTTTCAAAAATTCTCTTCCATGATCTTGATAAATGCACACCATCCTGTCTGAACACATGTGTGCCAAAAACTAGGCTTGGATGCTCTACACATTTCCATTTTTTAAAAGAGGACATTTTTTTCCATGTAGGTATTTACACAAAAATCTTTTCATTCACACTGACCTGACTATCCTTTCTATAGGTGATTTGTAAAAAATACATCCTAACATCAGACAAGCTATATTATCTAAGAGGGCTGTCAGTTCCCTACTAACAGTCAGAGAATACTTGTGGATGACATAATTTGTACTGACATGAATAAAAATGGATCCATACTTCCTTACATTAAGGCATTCCAAGGCTTGTCTCACATCTTCTATTTTTGCTCCTGGCAGACATTATGTTCATTATCTTCTCTGCAAATATCAGTATCAGTTCCTCTAATAATTGAATCTCCAATTACAAGAATATCTTTGCTGGCCAGCTCTGAAGAATCTTCAGCTTCTAATACAGTAATATATTTTCTATCAATTGTTATGAAGGAAAGATCTTCATCACCATTAGTCTTATTAATCCCACTGCTTTCATTGTGCATTAAATTCTCATCCAGCTGGTATTGTAAATCCACAACTTGAGCCATGAAGTCAACACCTGTCTTTCTCTTCTTTTTTCTTACTGCAATGTTCTTCAGTCCTTTCACGTTCAATTTTGATTTCTTCCTTTTCACCTGCCCTTTGTCTCTTTTTTTCTACCTTCTCTGTTGGAAAAATGAGGCTTTTTTCTGTAGACTGAAGGATTTCTGATAGAAAAATATCATAATTTCCTGTAACTTGTGTGTTACATAACAAAGCAGTGACATTTTACTACGTATTCTCTTTCCTTTACAGTCATTAATCAGTTTGTTTTTCTTCCTTGTTATTTGTTGTGAACTTCTTCCTTTTTTTTGTTTCCTTCTAAACAAACTGGATCCTCAGATTGTTGAATACTTGCATCCAAAATTCCAAAGTTGTCAGGGGCACCGTCTTCTTTCGTAGGGTTGAATGATCTTTGCAGGCAATAGATGCATCATTTCCTAAATGTGTTCTATTTGTTCTTTGCCTAACATTATTTAGTTCATAACAGTTCTCCAAGCCATGCCAGTTACACAAGTGCAATCATCATCATTAAGTCTAGATTTACTTCTAACAATGGTAAGCAAGTCATCCAACTTTTGACAAGAGGAACACAGATCACCAGTGTTACCTTTAAATATGCATAGCATTTATTACATTGTACAAGATATCTGTGCATTAGCAAATCGTTAATTGGATACTCATTTAAGGAATCCATATTCAGCTTCAAACAAATAAAATATTGTAAAAGAAAAGAAATTAAAAACAGTAACCACAGAATACATAGAGAACTTAAATCAACTTATATGACAAAAGAATCACACCAGCAATATGCAACTAAATAATAAATTAAATACAGTAAAGGTGTACTGACCATACAAGTTCTGCAAGCCAAACAAAAGGTGTAGTCCCTATCACTCGCAGTCACACTTTTTAACAGTGAAGATCAGTGAATCACAAACCAAGGTTGGATTGTTTATATATGCTCAGGATATTAAATACAGTTTACAACTGCATTTTTATTGGTGGTTGCTGGTAACTGGGTTTTCTACCCATGCTGTGAGAATTCACCTTCAGTTGCTATTGTTATTTGACACACAAAAATTGATACTTGCAACATCAAGAGGTCATTGCACATGCTCCAAGCATAACCTTACTGCACCCTTCACATCCCCTACTAATTATATATACTAACTCTGAGACTGCACAATCCCCAAGGAAAGAAAATATGCCAACCATTCGGATTGTTGATCTCACACTCTTGTCAACCATCTATTTGGCTGAACAAAGTGTGTCAGCAAAACATATTGACATTTATGAGTTAGGCTTATTTTAAACACTTTATATATAAAGTACACACACACACACACACACACACACACACACACACACACACGGATCCCTATCATGTGATTGAAGTTTCAAAACTTTGAAATTCATATGATCGAGACCATATGATTGAAGTTTTGAAACACTGAAGTTTTGAATGGAGATTGCGGTACAGCACGGATCAGGAAATGTACCCTTTTCCTCACTGTAGTGTGATCTCAGAGTTGGTATATTTAATTTGTAGGGGGTGTAAAAGAAAAGTTTTTTTTTCTTTTTTTTTTCTTTTATGTTCGATGTTTCAAAATGTTGATAATATGGTCTTGACTATATGAATTTTGAAGTTTTGAAACTTCGATCGTATGAAAGAGGATCCATATACACACACATAGATAAATACACATACACACACACACACACACACACACACACACACACACACACACACACACACAAAATGACATATGTGGAGTCACTCGTTATATAGTCACTTAGTCTTATGACCAAGAGTTGGTGAGGTGAAAAACATTAGTATCACAAATGTAATCAAATCCAACATATAAGTCTAAAACAAAATCACCTGCACAGTAAAGAGTGTCACTCCAGTTTTGAACTAATGATAGCATGTTGATCATCTTGCCATAAATGGCAGCATACAATACTGTAGGGACTACTGGCAAGAAGTAGAGAGTAGTGCTTTCTAACGTGCAAAAGATGTGCACTGAGACTCACCAGCAATATACTTCCCACTCTATCCCCCTCTTTGCCTATCATCACCAATTAGTAAGTGCTTCCTTTCCAGATGCATCCATTTCCAGTCTGATATGCTGCATCAACTATACTTACTTAATGACTGTGCCACAATATGGATCTTCCTCAAAAATTGAGGTGCACATTGTTGGTTAGGGAGTTAAGTGTGGAGATGTTCTCCTTGGTATTTCATGTAAAATGAGTTCTACCTAGAGAGTTAATTAAATATCAATAAATAAATACAGATGAACCATCAGTTATTTTGTCTAATGGGTGTGCAGGATAATATCTAAATGAAGAAGCAAGCTCTAAGAAGCCTGTGTGACTGTTGTGCAAAGAATCAATCCCATTTCCTCCATCATGCTTTCTGTGCTAAAAGTGCTTAGTTTGCCAGCTGTTTAAAATAGTCTGGTGGATCACATGTCTATGTGCAGCTTAAATAAGGCATGGCTGCCCAGTGGTAAGCTGAAGTACATCAAAGGAGTAATGGCGACCAAATTAATTCTGCCAGCCGCTTTGTCTGTTCAGAGGTGAGGCAGAAAGTCATGTATTCATTGATTATAAGCAGCTTTAATTTTACTTTGGAGTAAATAACATGAATCTTATTTCTTTCTTTCACTTTGTTGACACTAGCACTGGTTATGCACCAAGATTTTGATTCAGTTATCATAAATTCATACAGTTCAGACCTATGACTTTCCAGTGTCATTTCAGTAGGGTTTATTATTTAACAGTGCATTGTGAGTGCACTGCTCCCCGCTCATTCCCTGTGTCATTTCAGTAAGGATTAATGTTTTACAGTGCATTGTCTGTGCTCTGCTCTCAGCTCTTTCCCAGTGTCATTTCAGTAGGGTTTAATATTTAACAGTGCATTGTGAGTACACGGCTCCCAGTGCTTTCCCTATGTTATTTCAGCAAGATTTAATATTTAACAGTACATTGTGAGTGCACTGCTCCCCGCTCATTCCCTGTGTCATTTCAGTAAGGTTTAATATTTAACAGTGCATTGTCTGTGCACTGCTCCCAACTCTTTCCCCATGTCATTTCAGTAGGGTTTAATATTTAACAGTGCATTGTGAGTACACGGCTCCCAGTGCTTTCCCTATGTTATTTCAGCAAGATTTAATATTTAACAGTACATTGTGAGTGCACTGCTCCCAGCTCTTTCCAAGTGTCATTTCAGTAAGGATTAATGTTTTACAGTGCATTGTCTGTGCTCTGCTCTTAGCTCTTTCCCAGTGTCATTTCAGTAGGGTTTATTATTTAACAGTGCATTGTGAGTGCACTGCTCCCCGCTCATTCCCTGTGTCATTTCAGTAAGGTTTAATATTTAACAGTGCATTGTCTGTGCACTGCTCCCAACTCTTTCCCCATGTCATTTCAGTAGGGTTTAATATTTAACAGTACATTGTGAGTACACAGCTCCCAGCGCTTTCCCTATGTTATTTCAGCAAGATTTAATATTTAACAGTACATTGTGAGTGCACTGCTCCCAGCTCTTTCCAAGTGTCATTTCAGTAAGGATTAATGTTTTACAGTGCATTGTCTGTGCTCTGCTCTCAGCTCTTTCCCAGTGTCATTTCAGTAAGGTTTAATATTTAACAGTGCATTGTCTGTGCACTACTCCCAGCTCTTTCCCCATGTGATTTCAGTAAGGATTATTGTTTAACAGTGCATTATGTGTGCATTGCTCTCAGCTCTTTCCCAGTGTCATTTCAGTAAGGTTTAATATTTAACAGTGCATTGTCTGTGCACTACTCCCAGCTCTTTCCCCATGTGATTTCAGTAAGGATTATTGTTTAACAGTGCATTATGTGTGCATTGCTCTCAGCTCTTTCCCAGTGTCATTTCAGTAAGGTTTAATATTTAACAGTGCATTGTCTGTGCACTGCTCCCAACTCTTTCCCCATGTCATTTCAGTAGGGTTTAATATTTAACAGTGCATTATGAGGGCACTTCTCCCAGCTCTTTCCCCATGTCATTTCAGTAATGTTTAATATTTAACAGTGCATTGTCTGTGCACTGCTCCCAGTTCTTTCCTCGTGTCATTTCAGTAAGGTGCAATGTTTAACAGTGCATTGTGACTGCACTGATCCCAGCTCTTTCTCTGGGTCATTTCAGCAAGGTTTAATATTTAACAGTGCATTCTCTGTGCACTGCTCCCAGCTCTTTCCCCTTGTCATTTCAGTAATGTTTAATATTTAACAGTGCCTTGTGAGTGTACTGCTCCCAGCTCTTTCCTCGTGTCATTTCAGTAAGGTGTAATATTTAACAGTGCATTCTCTGTGCACTGCTCCCAGCTCTTTTCCCTTGTCATTTCAGTAATGTTTAATATTTAACAGTGCCTTGTGAGTGTACTGCTCCCAGCTCTTTCCTCGTGTCATTTCAGTAAGGTGTAATGTTTAACAGTGCATTGTCTGTGCACTGCTCCCAACTCTTTTCCCTCTATTTGGGATACAGTTGACTACTTTCTAGTATTCTTTCAAGACTCACCGACAACTTATTTTTCCTTTTCAGAAGACATTTTTTCTATGCTATTGTTGCCATTCCTCCCTGACCAATTCTTATTTATTTATCTTATTATTTGCCATAATTGTTAAGGTCTTCATCTTACTGACACAAGGTGCAGCATTTTATTCTGACTTCCGGTTATTGGTTATGCTTAAAAATGGCCCTTCAAGGCAGTTAGCCTAGTATTCGCCTATGTACTATTATTAGTGATTTTTACAACAAAACTATCACTGCCATGTTAAATTTATACTGAATAAAGATAATCACATCTAATGTCTCATTGTCCTGAGACTGGTCTGTGACATAGCTTGCAAGGTTTATCAACATTTAAACTTTACCTATTCATCTATTTATTTATTAACTTACTTATGTGCTTACTACCCTTTGCTAACCAGTTTATTTCTATGGGGTATTGACAATTTTTCAAACATGGTCCAGGGGAAAAGCTCCAATAATATTGACATTATATAATTAATAATTAAAGGTGCATGTGAAAACGCTGGAACTACTGTAAATCCTTGCAACTTAAAAGCTCATATCACAGTTGTCTGACTCCAAGGGCTTATAAATTATAACTCAAGTATGCACAGTTTTGTAAAACGGTTCCTCAATGTGTTCCGTTTATCAGAGAGTGTGACAGAAAATAGGTATTTGTATCCTTCGTATTGGAGGCAAGCCTCACACTTCCTAAACTTTATTATTCTCACTCTGAGGTCAATGTGTCTTAAAGCAGGTGTGATCTCCGTCAGACAAAGTAACGCATGTACAGCTGTTTCTTCATGGTGCACTACTAGACCATTAAGAACTCAATAACTGAATATATCAGTGTCATTCTACAGTTTCATGAGGAATGAAACTCTTAAGCCATACCAGCTCATGCCAGCTTGCTTGTGCAAGTGTGGAATAAGCCTGAGAGACCTTAAGCTAGTGAAAGTAAGTTGGTAACATCTCAATACAACTTAGTACTAGACAGAAAGAGTACGATCTATGCTTAAGGTAAAGAAAGAAAATGAGTGTTTAGAGAATGATGTTAAACATATCAAGAAATTAAAAATGAACAAGCATAGGAATCGGTCTACTCCCAACCTCACCAACACGAGTGAGGAGGAAAAAATAAAAAACAGAAAAACTAGTAGTTTTAAAACTTCATTGATGAGCTCAGTCACAGTGTCTTTCGGCTTTTTCCCAGTTAGGGGTCGCCACAGCGGCACTCCGGTCCACTAATGATTGGTAAAAGATTTTTACATGCTGAGTTACCAGCTCTGACGCACAACCTTCAACGAAGGTATGCCCTTCACGCATGTCTCCACACAGAAGACGCTTTAGCTGAGAATCGAACGGACAATGTCTTGCTGTGAGTCGACAATGCTACAGCAGCACCACCACCGCAGTCTTCCAAAAATCATGAAACCCGAGTAGTGTTCCAAAGCAACAACCCTTTATTCGTCACAGACAAGTGATCCTTAGTAACAAAAAAAAATCAGAAATACTTCACAAGGTTAAATATATCACCTTTTATATGCTTAAAAGTAGGTGTGGAAAATATATGTATTGTTTAATTTTAAACCAGCCTATTCCAGGCAAACAATATAAACAGGGCCAGAAAAGTGCATTTAAGAACAGGCAAGTACCCACCCCCAAACACTACTACTGATTAGATCAAACTAAATCCTAGTTAAGGAGAACACTATCTATCTATTTGCAACACAAATTCCAAAAGCAGGTATTAAGAAAATCACAACATACATATAAAATGACTGTCTTTTAACTAACATCGCTTTCAGTTAACTAATGCAATAAAGCGTTCATTAGGTTTGTGACAAGAACTAAAATCATGTAAATAGGTAAATAAAGAAAAAGAGCTAACAAGATAGATACAACAAAAAACACACACAGCTATCTAGGGATTGCTTGTCTGTGACGAATTAAGGCTTGTTGGTTTGGAACACCACCTGGGTTTCATGATTTTTAGAAATTATTGTGACTGAGCTCATCAATGAAGTTTTAAGACAACTAGTTTTTCAGTTTTTTACATATCAAGAAATTAGTACATGTGTAAGTCAGAATAGTGTTTTGCCATTATTCTCAGGGCTTCTTCAGCTTGCATCATGTCACAAGTCAATGAAGTGCGGGAGCAACTGATAGACAGAAGTCAGCATAAAACAAGAAACCCAGGAGATCAAATCTCAGAAGAAGGAAAAATGAAGTCTGTAGACCTTAATCAAAAAGAGGGAAGTGAAATCTGTTAAGAACTGGTATATATGTATCTTAGTACAATAATTCTTAGCTATAATAGTCACATTAGCTTTGTACGTTGTCCATTTGATAATAAATTGCAGGGGAAATAAACAGCTACAGTTAGCTATAAGGGATGACATTGAGTAATATAATGAGCAGAAACAGGAAACTAGAGGTTATATAACTTAAGAGCTTAAAACTGGTCTTTATAATTTCCAACCAGTGATTAATAGGTTGCTAAATAAGAATAATGAAGTCGAAGATGACATGGCAGCAGTCAATTGAAAATAGAGTGGGAGGTATAATTTAATCTTCTTAGTTTATTACTGTACCATCAGAGGTTAAAACAGATGTCATATGGGGCTGCTGGAAAGGATGGAGACCGTCACTTATGTATTGGCTACTGTAGAGATCATGGAGATATTGAAAAGAACATTTCATTGACCATCAATTTAGCATAGGAATGAGTCATCCCTTGCAATGCACATAAGTGTGCCGGTATCGTTGCATTCTTGTCTCAGAGCATAAAGTTCAAAGTCACAGCCTGGCCTACATTATGATAGGCATCCCTGATGCAAGGAGTTACTCATACACATACCTCTCAACCTCTTGGTACAAGAAATCTGGACAGAGGCAAAAATAATGGGGGACAGTGGCCCACAAAATAGGGACACATTTTAAATATTACTCTTAGAAACTTAGGAAGCTGCTAGAATAAAAAGGGTTTGCATTGTTGTGTATTTTCTGAAGACTATGAAGTCTGAAACTCAAATGTCTGATATTATTTAGTAACTTCAATCCTCAATAATTTGCAGGAAAATCACAGATTCTAAAAGGAAGAGACCAAAAATATAAGGCAAAATTTGGATATTCTCTGAAAATCTGGACAGTCGAGATATATGCTTATACCTGGCAGCCAAGAAGGTTGAAAAAGTAACAACTCACTAGTGGGATACATTTAAGAATCACTCTCAAGATAAGTGGGGAAATAAAGGAAGCAAGGAAGAATGTGGACTTCAGCTATGTCTTTGAAGTTAGTGACAGAAGATGCCATCAAACAAATATTTAAAAATAGGTACAAGGGAGCAAGCAGATGACACTAGAGCAGCAAGGATAAATGGCTGATAACCCATCTTAAGCCCAACAGTAGCTTGCTACAAAAAACAGCAATAATATTCTTAAATGACCCACACCCAAATCATTCTGGAAGTTTCTAGGGATAATGAGTATCGTTCTCTCTAAGGATTTTAAGTCTGTAGTGGGAGTCTACCACTGAAACAGATTTCTTTGTTGAGATCATTTGTTAGTAAAAGTTAACAATCAGTCATTGTAATTTAGCCACATTTTAGTTAACTTTTCAGTGACATTCAACTTCATGTCCAGAACTGATCATGCCTGGCATTCTCAGGGAGTTATTTCTTTATATGGTAAAGTACTTGTCTATGCATTTTAGTAGCTGCTGTCTGAGTATGAAATAATGGTGATTAACTCATTTGACAAATGGGCCTGGTGGTGATTATCAACCACTAGGCCATTTTATATATCTAAGGCCTATTTTTAGAAGCAGTGCTTAATATTGTTTCCTAGGACTCCAATGTACCTAGATGTGCCCAGATAATTTCTTTGGACATTTGTCTTAGTTTTCTGATAGATTTGAGTATAATCATATAGCACAGCCTTAGGATATTTTGGGGTAGAAGGTAACCCTGTCTTTTAGGCACATTGAAAAGACACACACACAAAAAAAGAGAAAGAAAGAAACTGAGAAAGAAAAAAAATCAAGGATGAAAGCTGTGGGTCATGTCCTAGGAGACAACATTATGCACTGCTTCTACAAATAGGCCTCAGATATGTAAACAGGTCTGGTGGTGCTGGTAGCTAAACTCGTATGATAAATGAGCCTGGTGGCGATTATCACCATTACCTCACATTCAAGGAGCACATACAGATGGTAGTTACTATTCAACTATGCTTTGTGTTATTACACTAAGTTACCTATGCTTTTATTCCTATTCATATTTACTTCATTGCACCTCTATGTGGAGCTTTTCTTCTTAGGACTCCATTGAAAAGGAGCAATTATGCTCAACCATACTATCCTGGTCAACAAGCTCTATAAATAAATCTATTATCCTGGTCAACAAGCTCTATAAATAAATCTGTTTATAAAGGTAAGTGGCTACAATAGAGATGAGGTCTCATATTGTGAGGTATGCTATGGCAGCCTATGCAAGTAATGAGCGAAGAAGCATATGCAGAAGAAATCAGACACCATACCTACTGTATCGGCGATAATGGAGAACACTGGACATCTTGCAGAATTAAAATTTACATTAACAAAAACTTCCTGCAGATTTTGAACTTTCCCTTTGGGAGACCATTGCTGTGCTGGCTTTTAAGTCAGAATTAAGAGCCTATATGAGACTGAGTAATGGCTATTGCTGTACTGAATAGCTGCAACCATTCCCCTTGAAAGATTACAGATGCAATCAGTAGAGTAAGAGAAAGCCTTTTTTCTTCTTCCTTTTAAAGGTTATAGTAACTTTATTCCTAACATATATATTCCATCAGCATAAGATAGGAAAGATACATAATCTAATGTCATTATTACATAAATGCACTGTTCATCATAGTACCATTGTTTAACTTTTCTATCATAATCAACCACAGAATCCAAACTATACTTTTCAAACTTCAGGATTTAGCTCAATGCACAATGCACATTATATGTCATTCTACATTCATATATCAGATGACACTTCAGATCAATGTCTAAATTATTGCTCAAACTGCTAATCTGGGTGGAAAATCCTATTGGTGCTTATTTCATTTCTATTTTTCTAAAGATATTGTTGCCAAATTAACATTTCCCACTCTCTTTTGCCTTCCCTCCAGTGTACCTATCTTCCCTCCAGTGTACCTATCTTCCTCTTTAAGTAAGCTAGTTTTACTAACTCACTTAAAAATGGGGTATATGCCTTTTCCAATGCCTTGTTATAATATTTTTGGCAATTAAGGTTCCGAACCAAATGAGATTTTCTGCTGAATGGTGGTGGTGGTGGGTGGCGGGTGGTGGTAGTGTTGGGTGGTGGTATGGTCTTGAAAATGCTGGTTAAAAATTAAATCTTTTTTTCAGTGTATTGCCTAGTCAGTTAGTTTGACTGTAAAGTCTCTCTATTGGTTTTATAATTAGTGCTTTGCAACTCCAGAAAATATGTTGTCATAACCATCTCTTCTGTTTCTAGAATCTACAACAATTTGGACTGGGTAGATTTTCGCTAATCTACTTGGAGTACAGAAAAAACCCGGGCTGGCATTTCCGCCAAAATGATCCCATATTTTCTGGCCATAGTTGCTACGTATGGTAACCAGGAGATTCTTCTCTGTCATGAGTTTGTGATGTTGCTGCTTAGGAAATTCTCCTGTTCCTCCCTCTCTCTCTAGTAATTGTAAGACATTGAAAGACAGGCAAAACAGACTCTAAGTAGCCAGCGCTACTAAACTTCTATGTCCCATCCTACTCCCCTTAACTCTTACAATCCCCATGTTTATTGATAGCCAATCCTACATTCTCTTACTCTCCCAGATGGCCTTGCTAAGTTGCCTTATCAGACCTTCAGTTTGTAAATGTCTCTTTTCAGGTAGGTTGTATTCCTTCTTGGCCTCTTTCCATTGCTTGGTCCCCCCCCCTGTTTTCTTAGGTTATTCTAGACCTAACTGTCCTGGTGCCGTGTGACCAGTACCAAGTTTTTTTTTTATTCCATTTTATTTAGAACTGTAGTGCAGCACATGCCATCTCCCTAGCAGTCCACAAAACTTTGACCCACTTGGAAGGTAAGACCTGCTACACAAGACTACTATTCATAGACTTCAGTTCTGCCTTCAGTACTGTCATTCTTCAGAAACTGATAATGAAACTGCTACAGTCGGGCATCAACTCCCACTTATGTAATTGGATTCTAAGCTTCCTCATGGAAAGCCCTAGAAGGGTTTGTATGGGCGTCAACAGTTCTGAAAGCATAATCCTGAATACAGGAGTACCACAGGGGTGTGTCTTAAGGCCTTTCCTATTCACTTTGCTGACACATGACTGTGTGGCCAGACATGAGTCCAATAAAATTATCAAATTTGCAAATGACACCATGGTCATAGGTCTGGTCAGAGACGGAGAGGAGATGGCCTACAGGAATGAGATTGAACATCTGTTGGGCTGGTGTAACAAAAATAACTTAGTGCTTAATGTCAGCAAGACTAAGGAACTGATTGTGGATTTCAGAAGGTCTCAAAAATCCCACCAACCTCTAGAGATGAAAGGGATGACAGTGGAAAGGGTCAAAAGTACCTGAGGACCTGTCCTGGTCAGTCCATGTATCTTACACAGTCAAAAAACTCAGCAATGGTTGCACTTCCTAAGGAAACTGAGGAAGGCAAAACTATCAATAACCATCCTCCAAACCTTTTACAGGGATATCATCAAAATCACCCATACAAATAACATCACTGTCTGGTATGGGTGCTGCAACACCTCCAATAGTTAGGCTCTTAGGTGAATTGTAAGGGCAGGAGAGAAAATCATTAGTTCCTCTCTTGCACCTCTGGAAGACCTACATAAATCACGCTGCATCAGTAGACCCAGGAAGATATCCAATGATACTTTGCATCCTGCAAATTGTATGTTCTCCTGCCTCTCCTCAGGTAGGAGATACAGAAATATGCATTAGACTTAACAACACTTTCTTTGCTATCTCCATCAGACTACTGAACGCTTGTGAAAAATGAACCAGGAGACTGTCAATGCATACTTCCCCTCCTACCACATAGTTATGCTATTTATCTGGCTGTACAGATACTAACATGTCCTGGCTCTGTTGCACTATGAGTATTAAGCTTTTTCATGTGCAATAACTAACTGATGTGTATATTTAACGCTGGTTCACATCTTACCTTACCATAGGACTCTGAAGTGCAATATAAATCACACTGTGCAATATTCATGCTGACCATTCCATATGCTGCTTAGTTCTTATGTTATAGTAATGTCACACAAATGTTGCTACTCAATTCTATTTATATGTAAAGTGTGTCTGGTCATTATGTTATTATTGTATTCTACTTTTACTTTTATTGTTATTTTATTATTATTCTTCTCTGTATGTATGTTTTTGCAATGGGAACGAAGCATTGCAATTTTGTTCAGCTACACTGTGGTGTAGTTCTGAATGACAATAAAGTTTTCTTTGATTTTGCCTTTGATTTGACTAGTTGCTTCTGCATGAAGACTATATTGCATCCACAGGGTAGGACTCTATTATAAAATATTTTTTTCCTTTCTGAGCTAATTATTTGTAATATTGAGGTGTGAGGCTCTCTGACTTTTCTATGCAGTGCTAATTGTAGAAAATCACCCTCCCTGATCTTTGGATCTGTATTATCATATTCGTCCATCTCTCTTGATATCAGCCATCTTCATATTGTATACAGAATGACAGTGTCAGTACTTTACTTTAGCATCTTAAATCAGGAACTGTGATTCTCCATAGATCTTCAGGCAAGGTCAGATTTTCTCAGGACATCCTGAACATGGGCAGTTTGCAGATTCCTTAGAGAGCAGGCATATACCAAAGACATTCTAGCCCATGGGCATTGACAGTAGGGAAAATATGGGCATGAATGGCTAGGATTTAAAAGGCTCTAGGGCAGTTAGCTTAATAACCTTGCATGATTCTATCATCCTAAGTAATTAGAGAATTTATTAAGAAATGAGCAGAAAAAAACTATACACAATTTTAATGTCTGTTCATTCAATTATTAACCCAGACTAGGCTTTGAAGGACTGTCTTTGGGCTGCTCTAGTGGGCTGCTACAATCATATCTCATTGGTTTTATAGGGGATGCTCCTCTGCCGAGCATTCACTTTTAGTATCTTTTTACCAAAACATGCTAGTACACAATTTACATCAGTTCCTGGTTCCTCTCACACACACCCTCATTGCACCTTAGTACTACGTAATCCACAGTCCTCTGCTCAGATTATCAAGTTTCATTTTTCTCACTATGTCTTTCACATTCCAGCTTAGTCTGGGTGTTTAAAGATTTGTTTTAAGTCTGTTGAATCACTGGATGAGTGCAGAATAATTCAATAGCTATTACAGTAACCAGTATCCTCGGAGAAAACATATACAATGATTTAATTATTTTTATAGTCTTCCTACTTCCTTTTGCATTGTTAATGTGACTTTCTCAATAGCAGCTTTCATCTGAATACCTATGTGATGCCCCTGCACTTGCCCAATAATCAAAAAGCCTCAATCCTCACCACTAGCACCAGTGAGGGAAGTGCACATTAGGAGGATAACAAGTACACACACAGTAAAGTACAATTTCCCTTAAAAGCACACAGAGATCACAGTCAGTCTGAGGCTTGTTTCTCCCTCTTTCTCCAGATCCCCAAAGAGACTCCAAACTAGCATAGCTATAGAGTTAAGATTTTAGCTGAGTGGTCAAGCCCAAACCTCCAGACCCCTCTATGTCCAACCAGTGCTTTGTGTCCTTGCCCAAGTAGCTGATATACACGCTTTGAGATTTGATTTATATACAAACACACAGACACCCCTGGGTAAGGCTGGCATGAGTTCACTAGCTATGCCCCTTCTGCCCAGGCTATAAGGTAGTACCAGCTGCCACCAACCACTACTTATCAGTTACTATAAGGCCCTGCTCAAAGGGTGACCAATTCTACTGTGTGATGCTATTATTATCCAAATGGTAAGTGTGATCAAGACTTTGAAGGCTATTAGAGTGGCCCACACAGTGTCACCAAATATATATGCAAGTACTCTAAGAGCTTAAATATCTCTAAACAAACCAGCCACAATTAAAAGGTTTAAATATATTAAATAATAAATAATAAAAGGACAAGACAATGCTCAATAACTCAACACATTAACTACAGAGTTCAGAAACACAAGAAATATTTTAAAACAAAACTGCAGGACAGCCTTAAATAAATACAGAAAACATCTAAACTAATCTTTACTATATTCCTATATATCTAAGAGAAATACTATGAGCTAAGTCTTACTTACAGAGCAAGGCAAATACAGCTGAGAAGTTTTCAGGTCCAAAGACAAGATACAAAATATCCAGACTCACTCTCTGAGATAGTTCTTAAATTAATAATGCACATTACTGCTGGGTTAGCTGGGTGACATCACTATTTGTCACCTGCCTTCAGTTCCCAGGCTAAACAGATACCAACAGAATTTAACATTTCTCTGTGAAAAATACTTCTCTCTCAGACGTTTGCCTAGAACTGGAAGTTGTAAAACAATTAAGACTCTTACATTTGAAACCTAGTAATTATTTCTGTTTCTAGACAATAGGAAAACCTCTAGCTTTAGACATTGTGTCTGCTTGCTGCACTGAAACTATTTTTTATAGAACATCGTAAAACACTTTTAACTTATTTTCCTGAAGTTTTGCAAGTTAACTCTGTATGTTCCAACTTCTGCTATTAATATCGTTTATATACATGTCTGTTCTTTTCCAGTAGGGTGCACTGGGGTTACATTCTTGAAGCTTAGTACATAACATACAGTTCAACACACACTTCTGCACCAGTAGTTTAATATACACATAACATATAGTTCTCTTACATTTGTAAGACAAGCATATAAATATTAAAATTCACAAATGACATAATTTACAAAATTCCAGATAGCTGGGCTGGCTGCCTCACAACCTACCATTTTCCATACCAGATTACTCCCTCCATACCTATTGCTCTAACTCAGACAATTGCTTCAAAACCTGATATCTTTAAACAAGGGGAAAATCCTTCCTGAACTGCTGGCCTATGCATCAAGGTCTTATGCGCTGGTAGAAATGGTGATCTTCCTTCGCATCTCTTTTCATCACTTCAGGGTTGGTGGTACTTGGACTTGGGAATTTTGCCCTCCTAAAATCACATGGCCTCTTTCGGGTCAGTCATTGTCTTAATACCTCCTCCCAAGAACAGCTTACTTAGTACCTTCTCCCCAAAACAGTTTACTTAGTACCTCCTTCTAAGAACAGTTCACTTAGTATCTCCTCCCAAGAACAGTTCACTTAGTATCTCCTCCCAAGAACAGTTCACTTAGTATCTCCTCCCAAGAACAGTTTACTTAGTACATCCTCCAAAGAGCAGTTTACTTAGTAACTCTTCCCAAGAACAGATTACTTAGTACCTTCTCCCAAAAACAGTTTACTTAGTACCTCCTTCCAAGAACAGTTCACTTAGTATCTCCTCCCAAGAACAGTTCACTTAGTATCTCCTCCCAAGAGCAGTTTACTTAGTACATCCTCCAAAGAGCAGTTTACTTAGTAACTCTTCCCAAGAACAGCTTACTTAGTACATTCACCCAAGAACAGTTTACTTAATACCGCCTCCCAAGAAAAGTTTACTTAGTACCTCCTCACAAGAACAGTTCATTTCGTACCTCCTTCCAAGAAAATTTTACTTAGTACTTCCTCCAAAGAGCAGCTTACATAGTACCTCCTCACAAGAACAATTTACTTAGTACCTCCTCCCAAGAGCAGTTTACTTAGTACCTCCTCCCAAGAACAGTTTAGTTAGTACCTCTTCCCAAGAACAGTTTACTTAGTACCTCCTCCCAAGAGCAGTTTACTTAGTACCTCCTCCCAAGAACAGCTTACTTAGTACCTCCTGACAAGGATAGTTTACTTAGTATCTCCTCCCAAGAACAGCTTACTTAGTACCTCCTCATAAGAACAGTTTACTTAGTACCTCCTCACAAGATCAGTTTAGAGGTTGCTGGGCATCTTAGTTTTATTCTCACCCCCTTGTGATTGGCCATCTTGATGGCTAACAGGAAGACTCCTCGGTTAATTTTCATGTCTAATTAAGTCCTGGCCTGTGAAGACTTGACCCTTTCCACACACCCATCTGGCATCTGGTTTCCAGAATAGGATGAGTACTTTTTTCTTTTATTTTATGTGCCTCAAAGTGGACTGTCATTTGTCTTGGGTTCTGATGGTTCACTGGCACCCATCCAGTTCTATGGACCCATTCAACCCATATGTCCTGGAGAGGTATATAAATTCATACTGCTATTAGATTTGTTTTAAACTGTTTGCAGTCCCTACCTTCCCTTCTCTTGGTAATGCCACATAGTTGAATATTTTTTCTCCTAGACTTGTCTTGTTGGCCTTGAAGCAACTCTTCCATCATGTCAAGTCTGGCATTTGCCCCTTTCACCCTTTAGCTGCAGTTGTTCCATATTTTGCAGTTCTATATGGTATAAGTATATGTGTTTCAGCCATGAACATTTCTATAGTAGAATTCATTTTCTTTATCTCACTTAGGATTTCTTTAACTGTAACTTGCTTCATGTTTCTGTTTTGACACACACACATTATTTATATATATATATATATATATATATACACACACATATATATATATATATATACACACACATATATATATATATATATATATATATATATATATACACACACACATATATATATATATATATATATATATACACACACACACATATATATATATATATATATATATATATATATACACACACACACACATATATATATATATATATATATACACACACACACATATATATATATATATATATATATATACACGCACATATATTGATATATATATATATATATATATATATATATATATACATGTATCTTGTATATGTATATATATATATATATATATATATATATATATATACATATACATACATATATATATATACATACATATATATATATATATATATATATATATATATATATATATATACATATATACATATATATATACATATACATATATATATATATATATATATATATATACATATACATATATATATATATATATATATATATATATATATATATATATATATATATATACATACATATATATATATATATATATATATATATATATATATATATATATATAGGTAGTTGAAAAAATATATATATATATATTTGAAAAAAAAACATTTTGTTAAAAACTATAAAAATATAAAAGTCAATATATGGTATTTCTCATGTCAGTTTTGATCATGGGATTACTTAGAGGTATAGTTTAGAAGAGTACAACACCCCTTTTGGACTGTACCTCACAAGACATCTGCAGCAGCTGGAAAGGCCACAGAAGTACCTCACAAAGAGGATTACTGGCCTCAAACAAATGCCCTACACTGACTGTCTCAAAAAAACTCCAGCTTTACTCTGTAGCATATCGCCTACTCCGAGGTGATCTCTGCCTAACATATAAAGCTATGTCAAACCCAGAGCTGATGGACATGCTACACCTAAAGAAATCCCAATCCCTCCGAGCTACATGCTCTAGAGACCTAAACCTTGTCACCACAATAAACAGGACATGCTGGAGGGATAGATTCCTGTCCCAGAGACTTTCCATACTCTGGAACAAGCTAACCATCTGTGTCAAGCAAAATTCCTCATTAACACTCTTAAAGAAAAATCTTGAGTGGATGGGAAATAGGAAATACACCACGGGATCACTTCTGTGGCTCTGCTCGGGTTGGTGTAAGCCAGGGAACAGTGTTGGCTAGGCTTACTTAGGCCCTTGGGCCAATAGCCTAGTACCTACCTATGAATGAGCTATGAATGAATGAATGAATGATTTTGAGTGGCTTGGCAATGCACACTGTCACACTGTCACATTGTACCCCCAGATTTGTAGACGATTGAATTTGTGCTCCAGCACTGATTCATTGTGTGTGGTGATGTCTTCCCTGCTCCATGGGCATGTGATTGTGCAGTTAAAATATATAATTGATGGAGGTGTCGGGGTGCAAGGGGAGCTTGTCTCCCTGCAAAAAGTGCTTTAATGGTATATATGTTGTGCATAACAGCTTTTCAGTCAAAAGTACATTCAGTCCAAAGCGCAGACTGCTTTTTCTTTCAATCAAAGCTACCATCAACAAAGCACAACCTTACACACCACACACACACCACACACACACCACACACACACCACACACACACCATAATTAAGAAGCAGCATACTAATTCTTCTATTCTCTCAGGTTAGCAACATCTCAGGCACTCCACTGGTAATAGTCAGGAAACTATACCTAAGAATAATTGAATTGATCTTCCCTCCATGCAGAAGAAAGTGGATGGCCATTTGTATGTACATGGCCAGAATTTTTTGAATTGTGCACTGGCTTTCAGAATGTAATTCCTTTCCCCACAAGTATAGTCCTGCCTCAATCCAAAGCAGTGTATGTCTATGGTCTATATACCTTTTCACTACTAAAAAAATATCCAGGAATGGTGGTCTTAAGCAGGAAGTCCATTTAGTTTATACATTCATGGGAGGGTGGCAAACTGGTGCAGTAGATAGCATTGTTGCCTCACAGTAAGAGGTTCCTTGGTTCAGTTCTCATCTGTGGTGTCTTCTGTATGGAGTTGCATGTCCTCTCTGTGTTCGTGTGGGTTTCCTCTGGGTGCTCAGGTTTCCTCCCACATTCCAAAGACATGCAGAAGGTAAACTGGATGCTCTAAATTGGTCATAGGTGTACAGTTGCACGCAAGTGTGTAGTTTAAATGAACTACCACTGCAGGGCTAGCCACTCTGTGGTGTAAGCATTGGCTGTAAATAATTGTCACTATTGAAGTGATACCCCAACCCCATGTGCAATAATGGAAAAAGAGGTTGTGGATGGCTGGATGGCTGGATGGATGGATGGAAATTCAGAGGCAATCAGTCTACTGCAGATCATCTCATGCATAGCCATAAAACTATTCAAAATGTCCCTCTAGCTTCAAGAAGGAAAAGATAAGGACTAGGAGAGAGCTTAGTTCCTTTAACCAAGCATTTGATGTACCAGTAATTCTGCAAAGGAGTAGGTTAAATAAAGTTGGATATTTCATGGCACTAAAGGCTAGACATAGATCTCCACGAAGGAGTCTGTAAGAGATTGAGTGCAGAGAAAACGGTATTTAACAAATGTATTAGCACAACCCATTATAACTATGTCAACCAAAACCTCACCCACCTCAAAATAAAAAAAGCTGCTGCTCAAGCTACAACCCTGCTCCACATCAGCTGACAACCTCCCACCTCAATACCTAAAACTCGCTGCACTCAGTTGCATACCCCATCAGCATCCTTATAAACAGATAGAAGCCATAGTCCCTACAATATGGAAACTGTCACACATAACACCAGTACATAGAGGACACTCCACTGAGATATCCAATTTTCACCCAATATCAATACTCTCCCCTCTATCTAAAATAATGGAAAGATACAACCACTAACAGTTAATGAAGTACCTACTCCAAAATAACCTGCTCATTCAAACTCAGCATGGCTTCCAGCCAGATCATAGCACATACACTGCACTTTTATCCTTTACAGACACTGTTAACAGGGACAGGATTAAAGGATACACACCCTTTACTTCTAGAAACACTATCCAACCTAGTATGCTCCAATACCACACTTCATGGCTTCCAGAGCTATCTACATGAATGGAAGCAAGCAGTAAAATGGTCTAGCCAGCTCTCCCCCTCCTACTTAACCCTAGAGGAGTTCCACAAGGCTCCATCCTAGGTCCACTACTGTTTAACATTCACCAATAATTTACACATTGCATCTTCCCCAGGAACAATAATTCAGCATTCAGATGACTCATCCTTAATCTGTACATGTCATACTCTCCCTGTACTACAAAACAAAACCCAACAATCATTCACAGCAATTGAATCCTGGCTCAGAGATCCAACTTTTTCTAAATCCCCCCAAAAAAACAAACTCAGTCTTTCACCCCAAAAATACCACTATCAACCCAGACCAATTTTGCAGCTGATAAAACTATCATAGAAAATGTACAAGAAACTAAACTGCTAGGTGTTATCGATAGCAAACTCAACTTTGACATTCATATCCAACAAAACATAAAAAAGACATTAAAAAAACTAGGACTCCTTTACAGAAATAAACAATTCCTTACCACTCCAACCAAGACCACCCTGGCAAAAACCTTCCTGCTCCCTTTCCTGTTCTATGGTTCCTCTATACTAACTAATCTGCAAAACTCCTCCAAAACTAAACTGGAACGATGTCACAATAAAGTAGCAAAGCTTGCAACAAACTCCAGCTACCGGACACATCACTGTATACCACTATAAGAACTAGATTGGTTGGAACTATTAAACCAACTAACATATACACACCTAATTACAGTACATAACCTAATCTATAAACCAACTGCCTGTCCTGCCCTAGCAAACTTAATCAAACAATACAAGCCTAGCGGACCACTCAGATCCGATGAAAAAAAAACTACTAGAAACCTACAAATCTTCCAAAAACTCTGGAAAATCTCTATACTCCTACTCTGTCTCTAAATTAGGTAACCCCCTCCCAGCAAACACTAGGCTAACCCCTAGCCTGTCTCTCTTTAAAGCTTTCTTAAAAGAACACTTAAATCATGGCTATGCACATGCCTAACTCCAGGCTAATCCCCCCTCTACCCTCTATATTATCTCTTCATAATACAGTAACCTTCCTCCTCTAAAACTAATCTACTAATAACTTCAGTAGCAGCTTGGAATCCAAGCCATCTACTAACAACTATGTACTTGTTTGCCCTTGCCATTCTAGCTGTACTTACTTAATCTGTGTCATAATAGTCAAGTACAGCCTAAGCAAACACTCTTACCTCTATAGGGTCATAGGTTGGTACTAGGCTATCGGCCCTAGGGCCTATACAAGCCTAGCCATAACAATTCCCTGGATATTTATTCCCACAATATTTACTTCCCTGGACCCCTGTCTAGCAGGGCGACCGACGTGATCCCGGGGTGAATTTCCTATCTCCCATCCAATCATCAAGGTTCCTTTTGAAGAGGGCCAAAGAGGCACTGTGCTTGACATGAAGCTGATCCTCTTAATTGTGAATGTATGTAAATTGTAAATGTTTATTATGACATGTTTTAGTATCATATAAGTGACTGTAAGTGCTTGTTCACAAATTTTTAATTGTGTAGTCTCATATAAGTAATCCAGTTGTTTAAATGTGTAATCCAGATGGACTAGTCTGGTAAACAAATGTCAAACAAATAAAGTAAATAAATAATTGTAGGACATCTTTTTCAAAAGTGCATTCAGTGGCAAGCATGGCATGTACCTCACTATGCTGATTTCCGTTTGCACACCCCAGCCTGAATCACAAAAATATGAATAACGTTGCAACTTTGATGGTCCTAGCCTCAATCTATTTCAAGAAAATCCATGTTTCCTATGCCAAAAAGAGCAACAAATAACCACAGATCTATCTTCAAAACGTCAGGGAGCTTACTGCAACAGTTATGTGATACAGGTTATGGACTGGTTCCAAAAAATTGCTGCATGCATACTGGAACTTGCAGCAATTTTCTTCCTTTACAGGTCCTGCAACTGCAAGCCCAGTTTTGACCGGACCTACTAGAAAATACTAACGTGCATTTACATGTTGGCAGTACAAAACTGAGACAAGCATACCAGCTTTACAACCAACTCACTCCACACATCACAGAATCTCACACTATTGAAAAAGGAAACAGTTAGTTTCCTTTTTCAGTCATTGCATTACATCCCACATCATGCTCACACACGCAATAACATCATACCTTACAACATTTTATGTTGTAAACACAAAAAGAACCAGTCCTAGGATACAAATCCAAAAACCACTCTGGAACAGTATATTAGTGCTTTCATCCACTTTTAATTATGAAATGGATGAAAGCGCTAATATACTGTTCCAGAGTGGTTTTTCGATTTGTATCCTAGGACTGGTTCTTTTTGTGTTTCCTGGTTTGGTCTTTAAAAGTTTGTTTCAAATTTTATGTGTGAAGTTTTGCCCTCCACTCCAATATGGAAGGACTTTATATGCATATAGGAACACCATTGGGTACTCTTTTCAATAATAGTCTAAGCACCGGCTTCATCCTAGCTGAATGGAAGATGGTCATCATTATTCCCTTGAACAAAGGTGGTGCTTCCACTGACCCCGGGAACTATAGACCTATTAGCTTGACAAGACTTTTCTGCAAGGCCATGGAGCGAATCATTATGGACCTTATCAACAAAAATATAGGTAATCTACAAACACTTGACCCTACTCAGTTTGGATTTGTCAAAGGGAGATCATGCCTGTTAAACCTGGTGGACGTCTTCGAGACAGCCACCAAGTCCCTGGATGAGGGGAAATCTGTGCATACAGCCTACCTTGACTTAGCCAAGGCTTTTGACACTATCCCTCACTCAGACATCATTGAAAAACTCACATAGCTAGGTATCAAAGATGCTAAATGGATGGAAGAAGTAAAAGAAAGAATAAGAACTTCAAAGGTACAGGATATGAAATGGGATGAAGTAACAGCCACAGAGATTGAAACAAAGTTAAGAAAAGTCTCTAACTGGAAAACCCCAGGCCCAGATGCAGTATCTAACTTCTGGTTAAAAGTATTAACATCTTTGCACAAAGATTTAGCCATGAAAAATACACAAATACACAAAATCATACTCGGAGGCTCTAAATAAAAACCTGCAAAAGCATCAGAGACCTCCAAAGCAGACACCCAAAAAACCTGCACCTCCCGTCACAAACCAGACAACACATAACACAAAATCAGTGTGCCGCACAATCACAGCTCTTAAGGCGAAATAACATACCTAACACACTAGTAATAGGTGTCTCTATAGTCAGGCACACTGATGTCCTGCTCACTAGGCTGGACAAGGAGAAGATTGCTGTTAGCTGCCTGTCGGGAGCCAGAATCAGTCACATAACACAAGCACTCAGGTCACTCCAGAACAAGTACAAATATGACGGTCATTGTTCATGTTGGTGTGAATGACCTGAGACGTACCTCCCTGGACTACATGAAAAGAGACATGGAAGAGCTCTCTGATCATGTAGCCCAGGCGGGTATGACCCTGACCCTGAGTAGCATCCTGCCCTCACCAAGAATGATACCACAGTATAAAGAAAAAACGATCAATTTCAACAATTGGGTAAGCTTCTGGTGTCATTCAAAGGGGATCCAGTGTCTGTCAGCCTGGGATGACATGCTTGACAAGCCTTGTTGCTTTGCAAGAGACAGCTTGCGCCTGTCACACCTAGGCTTTCGAATACTGGCCAAGGCTCTTGCTGCCCCCATAGTGCCTTTTTTAGGCAAGGCTCAAAAGTCAAACCCACCTCCATAAACAGCACAAATAAAAAAATGAGGGTTATGCTACTCAACGCCAGGAGTTTGAATCACCAAATGCACGCGCTCGAAGCACTCTCAGTATGGAGAACGTCAGCATCTGTGCAGTAACGGAAACCCGGTTCAAGGCTCCACAGACACCCCAGCACTACTGGGCTACAACTCATACCACACATTTCGGCCACAGAACATGGACCGAAACACAAAAGGAGGGGGTGTATCCATATTCATCAAGGATACCTACACCTCCAGGTTAGTGGCGCAGCATGATACCTCTGACAGCATCCATGTGCAACTAACATCGGGCAAATCTGCAATGCAAATTGTGGTCTGCTACAGATTACCCTCCATGACCCAGGACCACCACTCCACCTTTATGGAGATACTGGAAAACATGAAGGTCCTACCGAACACCCTGATATTGGACGATTTCAATTACCCTACTGGTAACTGGGAAAACTACTCAAGTACAAACTCCCAGGTCCAGCACTTCCTGGAATTTATCAACTCAAATGCCCTGGATCAGCTGGTAAACTCCTCTACCAGAGGTGAAAACATATTGGACCTGGTCATCACCAACATGGGCGACAGGTGTTCCGCACCAGAGGTCAACCAGTCACTGGTTAGAACAGACCATAAACCAATCACTCTGGATGTCCACACCACACCACCCCCAACCAAGGAAACCACAGTGAAAAACTTTTCTATAGCAAACTTCACCTTATTTAAGACAGAGGTGCTAAGTTTCACAGCCCCCACGCTAAAGGATAACAGTGTCCAAGATGCAGGAACCTTTACAAATGCACTCTATGAGCACCTACAAGGATGCAAGGATCATGCCATCTCTAGCAAAACCAAGACCCACTCCCCTAAGAGAAGGAAACCAGTTTGGTGGACTCCTGCCATAAACAGGCTATACAATAGAAGGAGGAAACTAGTTCAGAAAAAAAGCAAATCCCAAGAAGGAAAGACATCCCTGATCAGTATCAGTAAGACACTAAGGTCCCTCATAAAATCATCCAAGGCTAACTTTTAAAGAAAAATAGTCAAGGATTCGAAAGATAACCACAAAGCCTTCTTTAGCTATGTCAAGAATCTAAGTGGCAACTCATAGATATGCTCTGAGCTAGTGCAAAATAGCACAAAATATACTGAACCTACTGATATTGCCAACATCCTGGCAGATAAATTCAGTGCAAACTTCACCCCCCTCTCAACCCCAAAAGGGCCCACAACAATACTGGAAAAGTGTATTGTCCTGGAAATCAGACGCACAGGTGAAAACAGCCCTTTCAAAAACCAAAAGCACAGCGTCAATGGGGCCAGATGGTGCCCCAGGCTGCGTCTTGCATGAACTACAGAACGTACTAACCCCCCACCTAAACACACTGTTCAATCTCAGCCTCTCTACAGGCTACGTGCCCATAGAATGGTGCACAGCAGCAGTTATTCTGCTCCACAAAGGAGGGGCCACAACTGACCCTGGTAACTATCATCCCATAAGCCTGACTAGCCTGGTCTGCAAGGCTATGGAGCGCATCATCATGGAACTTATTACCAAAGACATTGGAAACCTCCAAGCACTTGACCTGACCCAGTTTGGCTTTGTTAAGGGCAGATCATGCCTACTAAACCTGGTTGACTTCAAGACAGTCACCAAGGCCATAGCCTACCTTGACCTCGCCAAGGCTTTTGACACCATTCCCCACTTGGAAATTATAGAAAAACTCACCAGCCTGAACATAAACCCCTATGTCACAAGATGGGTTGCCAATTGGCTTACAGACAGAACTCACACGGTAAGAATAGCAGGCTCCAGGTCTGACTCTAAACCAGTCACAAGTGATGTCCCACAAGGCTTGGTTCTGGGACCCCTACTGTTCGGCATATACTTCTCAGAAGTACAGGCAAACACAGAAGGACTATGGCTAACCAAGTACTCAGATGACTGAAAACTGGGAGCCATAATTGACTCTCTGGCTGACACGGGCATTCTCCAAAAGGGCCTTACTGAGACAGACATCTGGTGTCAAAGTCATGGTCTCAAGCTAAATGCCAAAAAATGTATAGTCATCCCGTTTGGGAAAAACAAAACACCCATGAATTACCACATAGGCGGCAGCCCCCTTAATACAGAAGAGGTAATAAGAGATCTGGGGAGCCAGGTAGATAGTAATCTCTCCTTTGACAATCATATTGCCAAAGTAGTTAGGGAATCATTCTATGTAGCCCATCTAATTACTAAAAGGTTTGCATCTAGAAATAAAGAGGTTATAGTGCCCCTCTACTCGTCACTCATCAGACCCATCATAGAGTATAATACCCCATTTGGGATGTACCTCACAAGACACTTCCAACAGCTGGAAAGACTACACAAGCACCTCACCAAGAGGATTACTGGCCTCAAACATATGTCCTATGCAGCCCGACTGAAAAATCTCCAGCTGTAGTCAGTGGCATATCGCTTACTCAGAGGTGATCTCTGCCTGACTTACAAAGCCATGTCCAACTCAGAAATGATGGATTTCTTTAGGTGGAGCATATCAAAGTCACTGCGAGCCACTCACTCTAGTATGCTAAACCTCACCACAATAAATAGAACATGCTGGAGGGATAGATTCCTGTCACAGAGACTCCCCATGCTTTGGAACAAAATTCCTAACTACATTAGGCAGAGCGCTTCACTAACACTCTTCAATAGAAACCTTGATGAGTGGATGGGTAACAGAAAATACACCCCTGGGATCACTTCATTGGCTCTTCTTGACAGAGGCTCAGTTAATTAATCAATGGGGCGGCGAAAGCTGACACTCTGGCTAGGCTTATAAATGCCCTCGGGCAGATAGCCTAGTACCTACCTATGAACCTATGACTAAGAACTATTTATATGCGCACCCTTAACAGACACCAACCTGGCTTACAACAGGAAAAATAATGCTCCTACTTAAGAGCAAACCTGCAAGCTACCCTAAAAATTATAGACCAATAACTTGCCTTCCAATGACATAAACTATACACTGGAACTGATGCTGACAGAGTTTATAGTCATTTAGAAGAAAACTCAATTATGGCAATAGAACAAAAGGGCAATACAAGAAAGTCATATGGAAAAAAGGATAATTTGTTGTTAAAGTCATAGTGGAGAACTGTAAAAAGGGGAAGACTCTAAGTATGGCATGGACTGACTACAAAAAAGCATTTGACAGTATCCCACATTCATGGATAAAAGAGTATTTAAAAATGTATAAGATACACCCTACACTGATAATTTACATCACAGGAACCATGTGACAGTAGCAAACTACTTTGCAACTAAGCCATGATAAAGGACAAGTTATTATTCCAGGGATAAAAATCCAAAGGGGGATATTCCAGGGTGACTCTCTGTAACCGTTGCTCTTTTGTCTTGCCCTTAACCCATTAAGCTGTCTGCTTAACAGATTATGTCATGGCTATAATTTGGCTCCCAGAAAGCAACAAAGTGTAAAGACTTCTCATATTCTATTTGCCAATGATTTAAAACTGTATAGCTAATCAGATGAGGAAGTGAAAGCAAACTGCAAGTAGTCAAAACTTTTTCAGATGATATAACAATGTCATTTGGTCTTGATAAATGTGGAAAAGCAACCTTTATAGCAGGAAAGCTGCAGCACCAAGAAAATATCATTTTGGGACAAGAATGTGATATAAAAGAACTTGAGCAAGAGGGTGTATAAATATTTGGTAACTGATGAAGGATCAATAAAACATGAACAAATAAGAATAAAACTTAAGGAGTATTTTAGAAAACTTAAATTAATCCTAAAAA
This sequence comes from Protopterus annectens, assembly GCF_019279795.1. Taxonomy (NCBI): domain Eukaryota; kingdom Metazoa; phylum Chordata; order Ceratodontiformes; family Protopteridae; genus Protopterus; species Protopterus annectens. Next base: position 125,370,079 of record NC_056727.1, read on the forward strand.
CAGTGTTGACCTCTAGGAACAAAATCCAAGCTATAAGCCAATTTGCTCTTCGTGTCCTAACTTACACTTTTGGAGTGATTGACTGGCCCCAAAAGGTGTTGGATAGATTAGATAGGAAAACAAGAAGGATGTTTCATGCTCACTAAATGATTTATAAAAATCAGTGCATTCCAAGATTATATATTCCTCATTCCGAAGGAGGTATGGGCCTCCTTGAAACTGATTACATATACAGATCTGAAATAATGGGACTGCATACATATCTGCTGACCTCACAAGACCCAAACATAGTAAAAGTTTTGAAACATGAGGAGAATAAATCTAAGATGACTTCCCTTCTTAGTCTAGCAGAAGCATATCGTGGTCAAGCGGGAATAGATATCAAACCAGAAGCAGGCAAAAATCAGACAGCAACTGAATGTGCCAAAAAAAAAAGAAAGAATATAAGGTGAAGGATCAGATGAGAAGGCAAGAAATGTGGAAAATGCATAAATATAGTTGCAAGTATAGAAAACTCCTGGAAGAACCTCATGCTGATCAGGATCAACCGCAAGAATTCTTAAGGAGAGGCGAATTCAAACCAAAAGATGAAAGGTTAATACTGGCAGCCCAAGATAGAGGGCTATGTACATTCTGCTTTACAAAGCCCATTGAACATGTGGGAGAAACAGACAAATGTAGGTGTCGTAAAACAGAATTGTAAACAGGTGCACATCTTGTTGCTGGTTGTGATATACTAATGGCAGAAGGACTGTATACTGAAAGGCATAATAATGTGGAAAGACTGTTGCACGGGGATTGTGCAAATATTATAATATAGAAGTAAGTGAAAAACATTTGAAACATGAGCCACAAAGCACCATAGAAAATGATGAAGTCCACATCACATGAGATCACCTATTACCAACAGTTCAAAAGATAGATGCTAGAAAACCAGATATAGTGGTCCATGAAAAGAAGACAAAAGTAGCACTGATCATTGAAATCGCCACACCCAGTGACTACAGTGTCTTACGTACAGAGACAAAGTCATAAAATATCAGGATTTGCAGGCAGAAATGAGAGCAATGTGGAAGATACCCAGACAGTTCCAATAGTGGTAGGAGCAATGGGTCTTATAAAAAAAGAATCTACAATTGTATTTAGGTATGTTACCAATACATGTAACTCCATACGAATTGTCGAATGAATCATTACTAGGCACATTGTGGGTGCTGTGAAGAGCACTTCTGGCTAACATCAAAGACTGAAACAATACTAACTTCATGAACTTTAATCATACTTTCATTTAAGAATGGGATCCATTCCTGTTATGGTATCACAAACCCAAAAGATTTGCAGAAATTAAACAACTAGGTATTACTGATAGAACCCATATAGTCAAAATAGGGGAATCCACCTCCAACAGCAGAACTGTAACCAGTGATGTTCCACAGGGATCAGTCCTGGGACCTCTACTGTTTGGAATATATTTCTCAGAAGTACAAGCAAAAACTAAAGGTCTGTGGCGGACAAAGTTTGCTGATGACTGCAAATTGGGAGCAGTCATAGAATCTCCAAATGATGTCAACATCCTACAAGAAGGTCTTACACAACCAAATGATTGATGCCAAAGTCATGGCCTTAAACTCAATTCAAAAAATGCATTATCCCTTTCAGTAAGAGCAATGTTTCTGCTAACTACTACATTGATAGCAACACTCTAAGTAGGCACTCAGTGGTGAGAGACCTGGGCACACAGGTTGACAGCAACCTTACCTTACCATGTCTCCACAGTGGTAAAAAGGCATTCTGTATTGCTCATCTCATAAGTAAGGGGATTGCCTCCAGAAAAAAAGAAGTTATAACCTCCCTGTACTCTTTCCTCATCAGGCCAATAATTGAGCACAATGCCCCTTTTGCTATGTACCTTTCCAAGCACCTACAGCAATGGGAGAGAACACAAAGTTTCTTCACAAGGGAAATTCAAGGTCTTCTGCATCTGTCTTATGTGGATCATCTGAAATCACTGTCACGTTATTCTGTTTCATACAGACTACTCAGAGGCAATCTCTACCTTGCATAGAAGGTGATCTCCGACCTTACTTTATTGGAAGTGCTGCATATCCAGAAGTCAAATGGTACACGGGTTACTCGTTCTAAAGACCTTAACCTGGTATATGACATTAATAGAACCTGCTGAAGGGACAAATTTGTTTCCCAGAGGTTACTACACCTTTGGAACAGACTCCCACTTCATGTCAGAGAACCTCATTGGCCCTCTTCAAACGCAATCTGAACGACTGGAAAAGTAACCATAAATTCACCCTGAGGATTCCACCCGTGTCCCTCTTGGACAGAGGCAATAGGTGCTGATCATGGAAATAAGGGTAGAACTTGGTTAGGCTTGTAAGGGCCCTAGGTTCATTAGCCTAGTAACTTCCCATGATCCTATGATAACTCATAGTAATTTTCTGTTGGCGACTTTCAATTTTTGTGTTGCTTGAGGAGATAGTATTAGTCATTGCTGTTTTGATTTGTGTTTTTGAGAATAAATAGTATTAGTTTTTTTTTGGGGGGGGGGTTAAGAGCAATTGAGATTTATTTAGCCAGTTTTCTATAAAGGTGAAAGCATCCTTTGTGATGGTTTCTAAGGTGGGAATATTTAGAGCTGAGCAAACTAAAGCTGAATCATCAGCATATTGTATTATGGTGGTGAGTTCTGATTCTTTGTGCATGCCATTTAATTTATGTGACACCACACTGTCACTGCGTGCTTATCATGGGCCCATAGAGCTCAACCAGACAAAATTTCTTCACCTGAAGTGCCACATATTCCACCATAGCAGTATAGGAAACAGCTGGGTAGGGGGCATGGTGTGACTGGCCACAGCTGGGTAGGGGGCATGGTGTGACTGGCCACAGCTGGGTAGGGGGCATGGTGTGACTGGCCATGGCTGTGTAGGGGGCATGGTGTGACTGCCCATGGCTGTGTAGGGGGCATGGTGTGACTGCCCATGGCTGTGTAGGGTTCATGGTGTGACTGCCCATAGCTGTGTAGGGGACTTGGTGTGACTGCCCATAGCTGTGTGGGGGCTTGGTGTGACTGTCCACGGCTGTGTAGGGGGCATGGTGTTACTGTCCACCGCTGGGTAGGGGGCATGGTGTGACTGGCTATGGCTGGGTAGGGGGCATGGTGTGACTGCTACTCATTGACAACCTCACTCTATTTGCTGGATGAAGGTGTGATGTCTGGAAGTAGGGCTCCTGCAGTAGGTCTGCAGCTTGTGGGAGGAATGACTGCCCTTCTGCTTCCCAGTAACCTTATTATGTAGCATGCAGCAAGATACAACTATCTTGAAGGTTTTGGCATGAACATACTTCAGTGCATTCCCAGATGTATCCAGCCATGAAATGGGGCCTTCAGTAGGCTGAACACATACTCTATGATGTTTCTGCTTTCTACATGAGCAGTGATATATTGCAGTTTGGCTATGCGTACATAGGAGTTAAATAATTATGAGCTATTAGTGCCAAAGTACAAGCAGTACAACCTGTTTTAATCACATATGTCTGACAAGATCCTTCTCTGGTAAAAGCCAGAATACTTAGATGCATTGAGGATCTACTAGGAGTCAGTGTAATTATCTGTATGGTCAAGGCCACAGGATCTGATTTTAGATTAAAATAAAGGTAAGTGTTCTCTTTATCAAATATGTATAGCAAACCAGCAGCTCTATGACATGGTGGTAGAGAGTCAGAATGTTGAGAATTTTTAGTCCATAAATCAGTAAAACAGAAATAAGCTTTACAGAATCAGCTACTGCAACATGAGTCCAGTGGCTTCTAATACATTCTTTACCATCAACAACTGAGATATAATGAAACTATTTTCTCAAAATAAATTAATATATAGATATATATATATATATATATATATATATATATATATACACACACACACACACATACACATATACATATACACATTAACAATTTATTTATTGATATTTGTTGACCGGGAAAGTCCACTGGGTCAGAAACCCATTTTCAGTGGAGGGCTGGGGAGAAAAGCTCCAATTACAGATAAAGATTTTTACAACAAGATAATAATAAACAGTGTGCAAACATTTTTATACAATTTCTTAAGGATTAGTAGTACTCAGAGTAGAACGTTTTATACAATCTGGTTAGGTGTTAGTAGTACATGTACAGTAGCTTTTTTGGCATTCATTGTATGGAGGGAAAAAGACAGTATATATATATATATTCATAATAAAAAGTTCATTTATGCACTTCAATACATGGAAGTTTAGGATTTAGTCTCACAATGATTATAAAGGCAGAACAGTGATTAACATACCTCATCTGATAAGTTCAGAGGATTTACAAATTATTACTTGAAATCAAAATATTAATCAACAAAGTCTTAGAATTTATGGTGGTCTATAGTTTTGGGCACAAGGACAGATCTGATTGTTAAGAAAGTGGCTTTTTAGGGAGAATTTGAAGGATTTATGGAATCAAGTTGTGTAATAGAGGAGGGTAGGGCATTCCATAATTTTGCTATGGAGTGGGAGTGCAAGCTTTGTCCAGCTCTCTTATTGGGTATAGATACTCTTAGAAGCTGTTTATAAGTAGACCAAAGATTCCAGGAGGGGATGTAGGACTGTAGGATAGAATGAAGTGAAGGGCATTTTTTAGGGTGGTATATTAGTTTATGAACAAGAGTAAGTTGGGTGTAATGGAGGTAGTTGGGGAAGTCAAACCATTTCAATGTGCGGTTTGGAAGGCCTGAGGCAAATTTTGCAATTTTGTAATAGCATGATTTTAGTTTGTTAATTAGAGATGTGAGTAGGTTGGTAAAATGGGGGAACCATAGAGGAGGAATGGGAATTTGCCAGTTTTACTTTTGTGGGTTTGTCCATGTAAAGTTTGTCTGTAGAGTTTGCCTAATTTAAAATCTGTTTTTTTTTTATTGTATTAAGAATATGTTGTTTGAAGGATAGTTTGTCATCTATGGTAATGCCTAGTAATTTAGCTGTCTTCACAACTTCAATTTCAGTTTTGTTTTGGGACTAAATTTTAAAATCCTGTGGAGGTGGTTTAGATGAAAACAGTAGTAGTTTAGATGTTTGGGATTTAGTAGAAGTTGTGCTTCATTTAGCTAATTTTCTATATTTGAGAAGGTGTTTTGTTATTTTTAGGAGATCTGGGAAGTTCCTAGAGGTGGATATGATACTAGAATCAGCGTATTGGATAAGTGAACTTTGTAGGGAGTTTTGCGAAGATTATTTATAAATACATTAAAAAGCAACAAGGTTTTCCAAGAAGGGATACTAATTCTACACCAGTGACAAAACACCCTTTTTCTGTATTCATAGTACATTTTGTCACCAGTTTCATTACTAATCTTATACCAAGATCTCAGTTACTGAACACTCTTCCAATGATACAACAGCATTAAATTGTAATAGCTGTTATCCAAGCAGTCTTCTTTTAAAAAGTACAGATGCCAAAAGTTACACCAATGTTGCGAGGATACCATTTACTAATAAAATATATCAACCATATGCAGTTATGAATTAACAAATGAAAACTCTTTGCTGTCAGAATTATCTGGTTATATATGTAAGACCTTCCATTTGTACAGGAAAACAAAAATTAAATGTTTTATATGGGTAGACTGATGACAGAAAACAGAATCATGCAGTCATAGAATATACAAGACAATTGGGCCATATGGCTATTAATGCCTTACCAGTACCTAGCCTTAGACTTTGCCACCTTCTTCAAGAAAAAAAAGGTAATTTATACTGGGGGTGAGTTTATGAATACTCATTCGTCTACTTCCTTCTTAAAGGAACATAATGTGTCACATTACTTCATTTTAGAGGGGATTTGCTCCAGAGAAGGGGTAGTCATTACATGACAAATCTGTCTGTCCACTGTGATTTGTTTTTTTGCCTGAGTAGGTTCCTATATCTAGTTGTAGAGTTCTCTGGACTGCTTGATTTGTGGAGAAATAAGAAATATTGGATTGCTGCATCCCTAATGGCCCAGAAGACAAGGAAAAGATCACCAGTGTATCATGCACTGAATATAGGGACATGGCCTCCAGCCTCTTTGTAGCTTTGGTCCTTTAGGCACATGACCTTTTTTTGTCATGAACCTTTGGTGTCTTGCTTGATATGTTTAGTAAGGTACATCACAAAAGGGCTATTGTATTTAATGACAGGTCTGATTAGTGCAGAATATAAATGGGTAAGGATTTATTTGGATTTAAAAGAAATGCTCATTGTGATCAACTGTGCCAGATAGAAGGATTTCCTTATCACTGTTGCAACATGATCAAAGGAGAGGGAGTTTCCCACCCATGTTTGAAGGTTTCTGACAACATCTTTATTTTGGAGTGAGGTGTTTTCTGTACTATAAGCTGGGCGAAAGGTGTTTTTGCCAGTTGGCAAAATGGATTAAGGCTATGAGTTGTTAGTGAACTACTTACTGTGGTACAGAGTTTGATTCCCTCAGCATTCATTTTCCTACTGTGTGACAGCATGCAAATCACTTAACCAGACAGTGCTTTGGGGAAATTGGGAATTTGGGCTAGGATCATTAATGATCTGCTGGACTGCATGCTTAGCAACTACATATAAATCCATAATGCTCTAACGGAATCTTATGTTGTCATTTCCAGTTTAATTACTTATATCAGCTCTCTGAAGTCTTAGGATGAAAATAAAGTCCAACAAGTCTGTGATATGGAAATCCTTGGTTTAAACTTATCAGGTTTGAATTTCTTCAGATCAAATAATATACCCAAGAAAACAGAAAGAAAAAAACAGTAACAGCTGTGGTGCAGTATACCTCAGTAGGATTAAACTTCACACACTGAATGAAATACATAACGATTTATATTTTAAATCAAAGAAAACACATATCATCTGAACCACCATATGAGAGACTTTGCCACTGTAACTCTTTATTTATACATACTGACTCAATTGTCACCCAACAATGAGGGAAAACTGTAAAATCCCACTGTTGTTCACCCTGGTCCTGCACAATACATAAGTACAGGTTTCAATGATCAAACATGCATGATGAAAATGTGATTATACAAACTACAGTAGTTACAGTGAAGGGTAATCCTACTTAGACTAGTAGACTAAGGCATGTACATTGTGGTGGATTTACATTTATAAGTAAAGTTCCTGTTGACCTCAACTAATTACATAAAAATGAATGCCAGCAGATAAAGTCTTACCCTCCTGTATTATAGACTAAAGGTTTTATTTCTCTTTAAAAATCATTATAAAATAACTCTACAAATCAAAATGTCTTAAACCATGATCCTATAGGCAAAGTGTAGCACAGTTATATAAGCACTCATAATAGTAGATTTTCAAAACTTTCTTTGTAATAGATTCTCAGTTTCTGGATGTTGAAGCATACCTCATCCAAAGGTATTAGATTAGCCTTCAAGCATTTGTAAGACTAGCTCCCTAAAGGTATTACTGCTCAGTGTTAGGAGCCTAAACAAAAAACTACACTTCCTAGAAGCTCTCTTTACCCTAGAGAATGCTGAAATCTGTGCGGTCACTGAGACATGGTTTAAAGCTGCAGAGAGCATACCAACAGTGCAAAGTTATAATGCCTTCCACACATTTAGGCCAGCTACTTCACAGGTAGGGACTAAAGGTGGAGGTGTCTCTATTTACGTCAAAAATAAATCTGTTTCAAGGTTGGTCAAACAGGACAATGCACATGAGCTGCTCCATGTTCAAATCACCGTAGGCAAAATCCAATACCACTTTCTTGCAAGCTATAGGTCCCCCTCTATGACCCAGAAAACCCATACCATGTATTTAAACTTATTAGAAACACTAAACATCCAACCCAATACCATATTCATGGGTGATTTTAATTTCCCCACTATTAACTGGGAATCATATGTTACACCAAACATACATGCACAGAGATTCCTGGATTTTGTAAACACAAACTCCCTGGTCCAGATGGTCAATACACCAACCAGGGGTGCAACCATACTGGATCTGGTCCTCACTAATATGAGGGAGTGGTGTGAACCCCCTACTGTAATGCCTTTCCTGGGAAGATAAGACCACAAAATGGTCTTCTTTGAAGTAAAAATAAAACCTGGACCCCCAGCTAAACCTGGAATATTCAGGAACTATCCTAAGGCTAACCTCCTGCTAATAAGTGAGAACCTGGAAAATGATCAAGCCCCCATAAACCCTGAGAACACTGCTGCTTATGCAGAACTGTTCACAGAAACCCTGTACAAGCATGTTAATAGCTGCATAGAGGCAGCTGCACTAACCAGAAAGAAGTACAGAACTAACTCAAAAAACAAGCCACCCTGGTGGAATCACAAAATCAATAGGCTGTATAACAGGAGAAAGAAAATAATGGCAAAAATTAGGAGGTGCAGCACCCAGCAGGATAAAAGCACTCTAAGCTAAACAAACAACTCAGAGGACAAACAAATTCTACCAAAGCCAAATTTGAGGTAAGTTTGGCCTCCCAGGCCAAGGACAACCACAAAGCATTCTTTAGATATGTCTGCAACCTCAAAGGCAATACACAATTATGTGCAGAGCTCATTGTAAATGGAGCCACCTATACTGAGCCAGTAGATATAGCAAACATCCTGACTGATAAATTCACCTCCAACTTTACCTCTCTCTCCCCCTCAACCTTCCCTCGGGAAATATAATCAAATATAACTCCCCTTACTATCACTAGGCAACAGGTCCTTAATGCTCTGTCTAAGACCAAGAACACTGCATCAATGGACCCAAACAATATCCTAGGATGCCTTCTAAATAACATGAAACATGACCTATCAGGGTATCTGGATGTACTGTTTAACTGTAGCCTCCAAATGGGCTTCATGCCTCATGAATGGAGAAAGACAACAGTCATCCCTCTGCACAAAGGTGGATCATCTACCGACCCTGGAAATACAGACCCATAGGTCTCACTAGTCTTGTATGTAAAGCCATGGAAAGAATTATCATGGAGATTATCAGTAAAGATATAGTAAACCTCCATACACTGGACCCAACCTTGTTTGGTTTCATCAAGGGTAGATCATGCCTACTCAACCTGGTGGACTTCTTTGAGAAGGTCAGACCTGGCCAAGGCATTTGACAATACCCCACTCAGGCATTATTGACAAACTCAAGAGGTTAGATATAAACCTGTATGTCACCCAGTGGATAGCCAACTGGCTCACAGAAAGGACCCAGGAAGTTAGAATTGGGGAGGCCACCTCCACAAAGAGGCCAATCACAAGTGGAGTCCCTCAGGGATCAGTCCTTGGATCTCGAATATTTGGCATTTACTTTTCAAAAGTCAAGGCCAATGTCAGTGGTCTCTGACTGACTAAATTTTCAGATGATTGCAAATTAGGAGCTGTCATTGAATCTGACACTGACACAAATGTTCTTCAGGAGGGGCTGACGCAGACAAACAATTGGTGTCAGTGCCATGGTCTAAAACTAAATGCCAAGAAATGCATAATAGTATTCATTGGGAAGTCATCCATCCCTGGTGACTATCATATTGACAACACACCCTTTAGAGTTGACCCAGTAGTCAGGGACTTAGGGACACACATAGATAGTAATCTGGCCTTTGACAATCAAGTGTTTAAAGTGGTAATTAAATCATTCTATGTTGCTCAACATATAAACAAAGGTATGGGATCTAAGTCCAAGGAAGCCATTGTTCCACTGAATTCAGCATTCATCAGATCTATCATTGAGTACAATGCCTCTATGTACTTAACCAGGCATATCCAGCAATTGGAATGTCCAGAGGTTCCTCACTAAAAGAATACAGGGTGTAAGTAAAATGTCTTATGCAGACCGCCTGAAGGCCCTATCCCTGTATTCTGTCTCCTACAGGCTTTTGAGGGGAGATCTATGTCTGGCATAAAGGGCATTGTCAGACCCCACTCTGGTGGATTTCCTGCATATCCATAAAACAAGCAGCAGCAGAATTACCCATTCTAAAGACTTAAACTTTGCCTGTGATATAAATAGGACCTGCTGGAGTGATAGGTATGCATCCCAGAGACTACCACGTCTATGGAACAGGCTCCCCATCCATGTGAAGCAGAGTTCCTCCCTAGCCCAATTCAAGTGCAACTTGGACAATTGGATGAGAAACCGGAAATTCTTCCTTGGTTTGGCACCTATGTCTTTTATGGACACAGGTAACCTGTAAATGATGCATCTCCCAGACCCATGCTTACACTTATCAAGGGTATCAGAACTTGTCAGAGATTTGGGATGCATGCCTAGGCTTAAAAAGACCCTTGTGTTTGTTAGGCTACTAAACACCTATGAACCTCATCCCTTCAGTCCTTGGAATGTATAGCCTTACATGCTGTCTTTCCTTTTTCTAACTATAGAATGATGCACTGAAAATAATTTCTTCTATCACTTTCTGGTCGAGTGCTATACAAATGCTTCAGAAGGATGAGACTATTCTCTTCTTGCCAAATTCAGGACCATGGCCTGATTTCATTGCATCTTGATGGATAGCCCCTCAGCCAACAGAGTGGGAGTTCTCACATGCTGCAAAAGCCAGTCTGGAAGCGCTTCAGTTTTCTTGTCCACTCACATAGTTATTGCACTGTCTTATACCATGGCTTAAATCTTTTGTCTCCTTTCAGCTTTTCCCATTAGGGGTCACCATAGCAGAGCAATAGTCTGCAGAACTACTGGCAGTGGAGTTTTACTGTGTTGAGTTGCCAGCCCAGTGCCCAACCTTCCACAGAAGGCACACACAAGTACACCCTCACACCTAGGGCCAATTTAGAGTGTCCAATCTACCTGTAGCATATCTTTAGGATGTAGGAGGAAACTGGGGCAACTGGATGAAACTCACGTGACCACAGTAAGGGCATGCAGACTCCACACAGAAGGCACCCCAGTCAAGAATCGAACTGGAGAACCTCTTACTTTGAGGTGGCAATGCTAACTGCTGCACCACCATGGCTGCCCCTAAGATCATGGCTTAAAAGAAGAAGAGGAGAGGAGACTAAGTATGACTGCACCCCTTTGGGATAATAGTCTTTACTAGACATATGGAAAAAAAGATGTAGTTACCTTCAGAATGCTACTGATCACTGCCTTGTCAAATTAAGCTCGAGACTAGATGTGAGGAACTGTTTGTCATGCTTTCTGAAGATGTAAGAAATGTGTTATGCTGTGACTACACAAATACTGTCTGAGGATGCATCTCTGAAAAGGCCTGAAGAAGATTTTAAGGACAGAGGGGACTGGGGACTATGCCTTCTAGACCCCTCAATCATTTGTTGTACATGTTTTAAATGATAGTGGTACAGTTAAATGATAATTAAAATAGGCACTATTTGACAACTTGTTTGCCATTTTCTGCATTTTTCAAAGGAGATCTTTTGATACTTATTTCATTGTCTCTAAACTAGATGAATGACTTGTGTGTATGTATTCAGTGAGTACACAAGAAAACTGGTAAAAAAAAACTGTTTCAAAGAATACGTAACCTTCTAGAAGTGTATATGAGAGGCAGCCCTGACTACCTACCCTAATCTTTTTACTGAGGTCTTCTTCTTTTAGCTGCTCCTGTTAGGGGCTGCCACAGTGGATCATCTGTTTATATTTCTTCCTGTCCTGTGCATCTTTCTCAGTCACACCAACCACCTGCATGTCCTCTCTCATAACATCCATAAACCTCATCTTAGGCCTTCCTCTGTTCCTCTAACCTGGCAGCTCCAACCTTAGCATAATTTTCCCAATATACCCAGCATCCCTCCTCAGCACGTCCAAACCAATGCAATCTTGCTTCTCTGGCTTTGTCTCCAAACCATCCAACCTGAGCTGACCCTCTAATATACTGATTCCTAATCCTGTCCATCCTCGTCACACCCAATGCAAATCTTAACATGTTTAACTCTACTGCCTCCAGCTCTGACTTCTGTCTTTTCATCAGTGCCACTGTCTTCAACCCATATAACACAGCTGATCCCACTACCCTCTTGTAGATTTTCCCTTTCACTCTTACTGGTACCAGTCTGTCAGAAATCACTCCTGACACTCTTCTCCACCCACTCCACCCTACCTGTACTTTCTTCTTCACCTCTCTTCCACACTCACTATTACTCTGAACTGTTGATCCCGAGTATTTAAATTCAGTCACCTTCGCTGAATCTACTCCCTGCATCCTCATCATTCCTCTGTCCTCCCTCCCATTCACACACACACATATATTCTGTCTTAGTCCTGCTGACCTTCATTCCTATCCTCTCTAGAGCATATATTTACCTCTCCAGGGTCTCCTCAATGTGTTCCCTACTCTCACTACAGATCACAATGTCATCCGCAAACATCATAGTCCATGGGGACTCCTGTCTGATCTCGTCTGTCAACCTGCCATCACCAATGCAAATAAGGAATGGCTCAGAGCTGATCCTTTATGTAATCCTACCTCCACCTTGAATGCAACCGCCACTCCTACCACAGACCTCACCACTGTCACACTACCCTCATACATATTCTGTACCACTCTTACATACTTCTCTACCACTCCCAACCTCCTCAAACAATACCACAACTCCTCTCTAGGCACCCTGTCATATGCTCTCTCTAAGTCAACAAAGACACAATGCAACTCCTTCTGACCTTCTCTATACTTCTCCATTAACACCCTCAGAGCAAACATTACATCTGTAGTGCTCTTTACTGGCATGAAACCATACTGCTGCTCAATAATCATCACCTCTCTTCTTAACCTAGCTTCCACTACTATTTCCCATAACTTCATGCTGTGACAGATCAGTTTTATCCCTCTGTAGTTACTACAGCACATCACCCTTATCCTTAAAAATCGGTACCAAAACACTTCTCCTCCACTCCTCAGGCATCCTTGCACTTTAAGATTTCATTAAACAATTTGGTTAAAAACTCCACTGCCATCTCTCCTAAACACCTCCATGCTTCCACTGGTATGTCATTTGAACCAACAGCCTTTCCATTCTTCATCCTCTTCATAGCTGTCCTTACGTCTTCCTTACTTCCTCCTTGCTAATCCACTGCACTTCCTGATTCACTCTCCCCACATCATCCAGTCTTCTCTCTCTCTCATTCTCTTCATTCATCAGCCCTCAAAGTACTATTTCCATCTGCTCAACACACTCTCCTCACTTGTGAGTAAGTTTCCCTAATTATCCTTTATCACCCTTATCTGCTGGCTGATGCACATCTTTCCCATCTCTGTCTAGCCAGTCAGTACAGGTCCTTTTCTCTTAGTGTCCAACTTTTCATACAACTATACATGCACCTTATTCTTAGACTTCACCGCCTCTCTTCATCATATGCCTCATCACCTTATACTCCTCTCTACTTTCTTCATCTCTCTTACAATCCCACTTCTTCACCAACCTCTTTCTCTGTGTACTCTCTTGCACTTCCTCATTCCATAACCAGATCTCCATGTCCTCCTTCCTTTGTCCATCTGTCACACCAAGCACCTTTCTAGCAGTCTCTTTTACCAGCTCTGCTGTAGTTACCCAGCTATTCGGTAACTCTTCACTGCCAGACAGTAACTGTCTTAACCCTTCCCTGAGCTCCACCTCACAATCATCCTTTTTCATCTTCCACCATTTGCTCCTCGGCAGTGCCCTCCTTCTCCTCTTCTTCTTCTTGATCACCAACGTCATCCTACAGGCTACCATCCTATGCTGCATAACTATGTTTTCCCCATCACCACTTTGCAGTCTCCAATATCCTTCAGAGTGGCCCTCCTGCATAGGATATAATCCACTTGTGTGCATCTTCCTCCACTCTTGTAAGTCACCCTATGCTTCTCCCTCTTCTTTAAATACATATTCACCACAGCCATGTCCATCCTTTTCACAAAATCCACTACCATCAGACCTAGTGCATTCCTCTTCTTAAAACCATACCTACCCATCACCTCCTCATCCCCTCTGTTCCCTTCACCAACATGCCCATTGAAATCCACTCCAATCACCACTTTCTCATCCTTGGGTACACTCTCCACCACTTCACCCAACTTGTTCCAAAATTTTTCTCTCATCCTTCACATACCCAGCTTGCAGAGCATATGCGCTAACCACATTCATCATCGCATCATCAATTTCCAGTTTCATAAACATCACTCTGTCCGACATTCCTTTCACCTCCAAAGCACTCTTGGCATATGGTTCCTTCATAACCCCCACCCCATTTCTCCTCCCCATCCACGCCATGATAGAATAACTTACACCCACCTCCAGTACATCTAGCCTTACTCCCCTTCTATCTGATCTCTTACACGCACAATATATCAACCTTCCTTCTTCATCATATCAGCTGGCTGTCTCCCTCCCTATACCAGTCATACTGCCAACATTCAAAATTCCTACCCTCACTACTACATTCCTAACTTCCTCATGTCTTCCTGCCTTCAGGCATGCCTTCCAACTCTTCTACTAGGGATGTCATGGGGTATGAGTGGTCGGGACAGGGGAGTGAAGTTTTCACAGAACCTGTCAGCCAACAGGTTAGCTATGTCTACAGGCTAGGCATATGTGGTATTATTAATTACCAGTTCGGCACAAACCTGGGCCTTTCCTTTTAGGTTACAGATGTAACTAAAGAACGCCTTATGGTTGTCCTTAGTTGAAGAACATAATTTGGATTTGATTAGCAAGTTAAAATTTGATCTGCACATTGACACTGCAGTCAAAAACACAATACAAACTAGGGTGTCTTTACAGGGCCAAGTATCTGCTAAGTGATCAAATTAAAAAATAGTTGCCACCTCCTTTCTTCTTCCTACCTTCCTGTATGCCTCAGCAATATTCACAAATCTCAACTCTTCCACCAAACACAAACTAGAAAACAGTTACAACAAAATTAACAGATTTGCCTGCAGCATCCTAAACTGTTCCCATCAGTGCATGGCACCAAATACCCTCAACTGGCTTGAACTTCCTCAACACATCACCTTCTTCCAGCTACTCACACCGCACAAAATACTTCACCCTCCACTTAAACACCCTTGCTATCAAATCTCATCCAATGGCATGTATCAAATACATCCTCAAGACTTAAATTAACCTTGCTAATAAACCTAACAATTATTGTGGTGACTTGCTATTCTTGTCTCTATCTCCAGTGCATGGAACAAACTTCCAAATTCCATCAGGGTTTTATATAACCTGCAACAATTCAAATCTGCCTAAAATATCACCAGGCAACTAATAAATATGCAACTGTACCACACTTACAGTTTGAAGTATGGAATCCTAACTCTGTCCACTGTGGATACTATACAGATGTATTTAATATTTTTAATTCTATTCACAGTATCGTGAAAACATGGATTTCCTTAATCTAATATACTTTGTATATTATGTTTTTTGACTGTTTGCTTTGAAGTACTTTGTAAATAACTTTGTCGTTCTTCTGAATTGTCAAAAATGTATTTCTATCATTGTTTTGGAGCTTTTCTCCTGAGGCCTCTAATGAAAATGGGCATTTCTGTTCCCAGATGGACCTTCCTGGTAAACAAAAGCAAATAAATAAACTAAATCAAAAAATAAAATCTGATGCTTGCAGTGTTAAAGGCTGTGCTGGGCAGTGCATGGCTGAGTCAAAGTGTGTATCAGACAACTCCACATACATCACACAGGAGTGGGTCACAACCATCATAATTTACTCAGGTACCAAAAGGACAGGCACATGTGCTTGAGGAGACCAGCTGGGTTGAAAAGCCTCAATTGTACATGTTTATATATATATATATATATATATATATATATATATATATATATATATATATATATATATGGGTCCATTTTTAAATCTTGAATCTCAAAAATACGGAAACCAAAGTATCTAAAGCTCAAAATACTGAAAACACACAGAATACAAACTCTTACTATATTCCAGCACAAGTGCATACTAAAACAAATAAAGCACAAACCATATTACTCTTCTCCAAGTATAAGTAGAGGCAAGCCCCTGCACCACCACCCTGCTACTCAAATATATCAACTCCAAGATTGCACTTTAGTGTACTGAAGTGCAATCTCAGAGATGATATATTTAAGTAGTAGTGAGGGGCACAACCCACAATGGAGGATGCAGGGTGTTTGCACCCTGCCTATACATGAAAGAGTAATATGCTTCTGTGTAGTTCTGCTGCAGTATAGTTACTGTTAATGTACTGTGTTTTTTGATATTTTGAGTTTCAGTATTTTGAGCTTTAGAGATTTTGGTTTCAGTATTTTGAATTTAGAGATTTTGAAATTTGAGATTTAGAAGTGGACCCATATATATATATATATATAAATATATATATATATATATATATATATATATATATATATATATATATATATGTGTGTGTGTGTGTGTGTGTGTGTGTGTGTGTGTGTGTGTGTGTGTGTGTGTGTGTATTGTCTTGTATGCTGTGTGTGTGTGTGTGTGTATGTTTTGGTTGCTACATTTCTGCATTTGGCAAGTAATGATTTGATTAAAGGTGAGCCACTTTGTGACTGTGATCTGGGCCCATTATGCTGGCTTGATTTGGCAGAAGTAGGGTTCACCCATGACAAGAATTTGTGCTGTTGTGGGAATAGGACCTGTATGGTGACCACTGATGAGGTGTCCTCCCTCTGAAGCCTGGTAGTTGTTGCCACCCACAATGTGTGATTGTTGAGTATAGTACTCTTTGATGCACATGCTCAAGCTGGGTACCCTGCAATGAGCTCCCAATGAGACCATCTTATCATAGGATTATAGGACATTACTAGGCTATTGGCCCTAATAAGCCTAGCCAAGAGTTTAGCCAATGTATAGACAAATCAGCACCCAATGCCTCTACCCATGGTCTTGGGTAGTGAAGGTGGATATTTCAGTTCCGCCATATTCCTCAGACATAGCATGTCTCTAGACTCCATGGCCTCACCAAATTACTGGCAGTGCTGGGTGACATCCTCATGGAGGCTACGCACTACACATCACTGATCTCCATGTCAGCATGCATAACAAAAGAATGTGCCCAGATGATAGCCTTGCTGATTGAGCCTTAGAAGCACCCTTATATCAGATAAGCTGTGACTAATGGGGTCAGGAAGCCTGGCTAGGCTGCCCCTAATTGTTGGTATACATGTTACCTGTACTAGATAGTGGATATACTGCACTCCCATGCTGCTGCAACCATAGGGGATAGTGCTGGTTCCCTCATTTAATCCCTAATCATTAAGTTCCTATTTTAAACCATATTCACAGCCTCCCCTTCTTCTCCCAGATCCTGAAAATTTTGGCCCAAATAATTTCCCATCCTGGGTAACCCTTCAATGTTCATGATTTTGGCATTTATACCAGTTCGGCATACCCTTCAATTTCAGTTGTTTCAAAAAAGGCCCTTGTTGCATTCCTAAATTCAGCATAATCTTGTTTGTGTCTTAGAAATTAACCAACAAGTAAGGGTTACCTTTTACCCTTTGACGGCCTTTGACACTGCCCCACAATCACCCTGGGTGTTTTCCCTTTAACCCATTTTATGAAAGGTTAAATTCAACATATTTTTCTACCTTGGGTTTTGCTAGGCCTTTGCCTTAGACTTATGGACTGCCCCTCAAAATGGCTTGGGACGCTAAAATCACAAATTAAGAAAGGTTCCCTTTACAACAATGGGTTTTTAATTCAAGTTCCTGGATTTAATTCCTTTCCCCCTTGGCTTTGCAAAAAAGTTAAAAATGGGGGAATTTAAAATTGAGGGCTTTGATGGACCACAGGTATTTCCTTGAGTTAATACCCCTTGACTAATTTAAACACTCCAACTGGGGTTTTTCAGCAAGACACCGGAACCATTATGATGCTTTTTTCCTTTCATTCGGGTGCGGGGGAATTTTGGGCTCAATTTTAAATCCCTGGGAAAATTTTCAAATTCAGCCAGAGTTAAATGTTTAAAATTCATAATTTTTAATTTTTTGAACTAATTTAGTATGGACCTTATTCAACATATAAAAACCTTTGATTTTTAATCCTTGTTTTTTCCCCTTTTGGGGTCTATGATGTTTTAAAATTTAATTTATTACATATGAAAAGGGGGTTTCCTTAAAATTTTCTTATTTTGTTTTTCCTTTTGTTTGAAGTTTTTTAAAAATTTTTGGGTCCCCGATTGCCTTTGTTTTTCTTTTTTTTTTGGGGTTTTTCCCTGACCTCAATTGGGTTCGGGTTAAAAGGCCTTTGGGTAAAAGCAAAAAAATAATTTAAATCATTAAAGAGCCAGTTTTAAAGTGTGAAATGCTTTGAGAAAGTTTTTTGCCTTTTTTCATCCCGGGATGGGCCCCCCCAAAAATTTATCGGTCCCAAAAGGAAAGGTTTTCTTGGGGAAAACCATTTTAAAAACCTCATTTTTATATATATATATATATATATATATATATATATATATATATATATATATATATATATATGAGTCCATTTTTAAATCTTGAATCTCAAAAATACGGAAACCAAAATATCTAAAGCTCAAAATACTGAACACACAGGATACAAAATCTTACTATATTCCAGCACAAGTGCATACTAAAACAAATAAAACACAAACCATATTACTCTTCTCCAAGTATAAGTAGGGGGGCAAGCCCCCCCTGCACCCCCCACACCCCCTGCTACTCAAATATATGAACTCCAAGATTGCACTTTAGTGTACTGAAGTGCAATCTCAGAGTTGATATATTTAAGTAGCAGGGGGTGAGGGGGGCACAGCCCCCCACAATGGAGGATGCAGGGGTGTTTGCACCCTGCCTATACATGAAGAGTAATATGCTTCTGTATGTAGTTCTGCTGCAGTATAGTTACTGTTAATGTACTGTGTTTTTTTGATATTTTGAGTTTCAGTATTTTGAGCTTTAGAGATTTTGGTTTCAGTATTTTGAATTTAGAGATTTTGAAATTTGAGATTTAGAAGTGGACCCATATATATATATATATATATATATATATATATATATATATATATATATATATATATATATATATATGTGTGTGTGTGTGTGTGTGTGTGTGTGTGTGTGTGTGTGTGTGTGTGTGTGTGTGTGTGTGTGTGTGTGTGTGTATGTTTTGGTTGCTACATTTCTGCATTTGGCAAGTAATGATTTGATTAAAGGTGAGCCACTTTGTGACTGTGATCTGGGCCCATTATGCTGGCTTGATTTGGCAGAAGTAGGGTTCACCCATGACAAGAATTTGTGCTGTTGTGGGAATAGGACCTGTATGGTGACCACTGATGAGGTGTCCTCCCTCTGAAGCCTGGTAGTTGTTGCCACCCACAATGTGTGATTGTTGAGTATAGTACTCTTTGATGCACATGCGCAAACTGTGTACCCTGCAATGAGCTCCCAATGAGACCATCTTATCATAGGATTATAGGACATTACTAGGCTATTGGCCCTAATAAGCCTAGCCAAGAGTTTAGCCAATGTATAGACAAATCAGCACCCAATGCCTCTACCCATGGTCTTGGGTAGTGAAGGTGGATATTTCAGTTCCGCCATATTCCTCACTAGACATAGCATGTCTCTAGACTCCATGGCCTCACCAAATTACTGGCAGTGCTGGGTGACATCCTCATGGAGGCTACACGCACCACATCACTGATCTCCATGTCAGCATGCATAACAAAAGAATGTGCCCAGATGATAGCCTTGCTGATTGAGCCTTAGAAGCACCCTTATATCAGATAAGCTGTGACTAATGGGGTCAGGAAGCCTGGCTAGGCTGCCCCTAATTGTTGGTATACATGTTACCTGTACTAGATAGTGGATATACTGCACTCCCATGCTGCTGCAACCATAGGGGGATAGTGCTGGTTCCCTCACTCACAAAGTAGCCCCCATGACAGTGATAGGAACTAGACCAGGGGTGTCCAACCTTTTGGCTTGCTGGGGCAGCATTGAATGAACAGAAATGGTCTTGGGGCTGCATATAAAATATATCATATAGTTAACTCTTTTGTTGCTCCGGAAGACCACAGTCGACCTCCTGGCTGTACTGTAGGTGCATTTGAACAATGAATAAATGTAATAAATGCCTAATATTTGCCTTAAAATTCTAATTATCATTCTAATTCTAATTCTCTAATCTAACAGTTAACTCTAACATCTTAGTTAATATATCTATCTATATATATATATATATATATATATATATATATATATATATATATATATATATATTTACAATAAACAGATATTCACTACAGCACTAGCATTTCTCACTGGGAAAACCATTTCAGCAATCCAACTACGTAAAATGTCAACATCAGCAGTCCTACAATACTATAATCCACAAAAATAACCCAACAAATTTGCAATAAAGTAAAGAATTCACATTACTGACTTAATAAAACAATTCTGAATAAGCTACAAGAGGGTCTCACCCAAAACAAATAACTGGTGCCAGAAATATGACCTCAAGCTAAATGCCAAAAAATGCATCATCATCCACTTTGAGGAGAGTCCCCACAAATTATCACATTAATAACAATGTTGTAAGCACGCAATAAGTCATATGGTACTTGGGCACCCAGGTTGATAGAAACCTGACTTTTGACCACCACGTTGTCTCCGTTGTATGGAAAGCTTTTTACATGGCCCACTTCATTAGTAAGGGTATCTCATCCAGGGACAAGGAGGTCATAACATCCCTGTATTCTTCCTTTACAAGAGCCATTATTGAGTGCAATGCCCCTTTTGGCATGTGCCTCAGCAAAACACCCTACCAAAAGAAAGACTACAACCATTTCTGACAAAAAAGGTCAAAGGACTAAGTTCACTTACTTATCCAAACAGACTAAAAAGCTTTTTGCTTTCCTCTGTCTCTCACTGGCCCCTATAAATTTCCTCATTGGCTTGCTTTCCAGGCTAAGAAAGATCCTGCCTTAAGAGACGTCCTCTACCTCAGAAATACTGGTTATACTTAAAACGCTCACTACAAAGACCACAGCCTTCACTGCAACATAAACAAGCCACTTTTTATGGACAGGTTCTTGACACAAAAACCTTCAACTTCTGTAAAAAGCTCCTCTCATTATCAAACAATATAGTTCAGCAACACGATGGCTGGATGGATAGCCATAAATGTAGTCCTTGGGTAAGTAGCATAGCCTTCATCAAACCAGATGGAAAATCCACATACTAACCTTTTCCAGCTGGATGGCTAAGATCTAATATTGGTTACTCAAGTCTAGTTGCCCAAGAAGAGGGGATGTTTAACTAAGAATTCCATTTGCAAAATTATATTCAGTATACATATTAAATCTCTCTCACACACACACACACACACACACACACACACACACACACACACACACACACACACACACACACACACACACACACACACACACACACACACACACACACACACACACACACACACACACACACACACACACACACACACACACACACACACACACAAAGCCCCTACTTTTAAAATAGGCAACCTCATTAATCAAATGACACCAACTCACTGAATGGAATTGTCTGGAAGTCAAAATATCTGAAAAAAAAAATCATAATAGAGATGGATTCATCCATGTAATTTCCAACCACCAAAAGGACCATCAATAAATCAACAAACAACTGCTCGGCAAAAAGTAAATCAAGAAAACCATAAACTATAATGCTACATACTGGTGTAAAGATATAACTTGTGTCAATCTCCAGGTTAATCCATACCAAAAGATTGTTTCAGAGCTTCAGCTATGTACAAACAGCTTTCTCCTAAAAACTTAACTCATTGATATTTGCCTTGCTGTAATTATAACTGTAAAAAAAATGTTTTTAAGTTTATTCTGTACCTCAATGATTCTCACTGTTACGAGATGTAATTTCTGCCATATTGTATGAGTAGTACATCCATAATTTGCTGTCTCTCTCTCTCATGTATTTTATTATATTGTTTTGTGTTATTTTTGGAGCTTTTCTCCCCGGGCCTCCGCTGAAAATGGACCTCTGTCCATTCGGACTTTCCCGGTAAACAAATGTAAAATAAAAATAAACTTCCCTCCAATCTAAAACCATTTGACATTCAGACATTTTAATTTGTGCAGATGTTACTCACAGGCTGACAGTTTATTGAGCTGTAATGCTGACCTTCACTTTTGAAAAAAACAAATTCCCAGACTTTGTCAATAGTTCAAAGTCTCGAGAGGATTATTTATTTATTTATTTTTGGAAAACATCTTTAAAACTGTTAAACTGATTACACACCCAGAAACACAGAAAAATGATTGTGATTATGTAAACCACAGACTGCTGCAAGAAATCAAAAGTCACATTAGCACTCTATGCTTATGTCCGAACAGATGAATCATACCTGTCAATTCCAAAAGAAGTAAAGTAGCTTAATAAGAAGGTTATTGGCAAGGTTATATGGCAGTTTATATTGGAAATAAGCAGAGATATTAAAAAGGCTCTGTTTTTCATAATTATGCCGAAAAGTCTTCCAAGGTAAATACAACTTCTGATTTAGTCTGGAACCATCTCAACCTTAGAGCAAGAAACCTGGACAAAGCGAAAAATAAAAGTGGGACACAGGCCCAATAATAGTTATGCATCACAGACACCATTGAAACAACTGTAGCTGCAAACATTATACATCACTTATAATCTTTCTATCCCATTATTGTCAGTTAAACATTATATGGCTCATTCAGTCCTGCCTTCTTTTGCATCAAAGAAAATCATGCTTTGAAATGACAAATGCATTAAAAATAATAAATAAAACACATTGTATCAACATCCTGCAACTTCCTACCTGCAAGCAACCACAGAGCTTTCACTGAACTAGGGCTGCTTGTTTCCCCAGAATGACAGCTCTCGTCAAATGGTATACAATCTACCAGTATCTGGAGTACCTGAAGGATATTAAATTATGGCCTGTAAATTGAAAGTACACTTTGTTTAATTAAACTATATTTCTAAGCCCACTTACTATATTTTTTCAGTAACATCCCAATATCCATTTCCAGGTCACTTTACAAGACATTGGCAGTGGTAGACTTAGCATCCTTCAGAACCACACAGGCCCACGCTAATACATTGTCCATTAAATGTAAATATCCATCCACTGTAAATGGCAAGAAGCTATGTCTTAAAAAATCTACTTCTGGCATGCATACCCAAGTATTAGGTTTTGAAACAAAGAAACATTCTCCACAGTCCGTAAGTCTCTGTCTTTAATAATCGTCTGCTGTTGCAGCACTCCCAACATATAAACACACACATACACACTAAAATCCCCAACATTTAAAAAATGACATTGTGCCAACTTGATTTGCCAGTATTGATGATCCGCCAAAGCTATGCTTACTGTTGTTCAATCTACCACTGCTTAGAACCCACCAATGAAAAAACAGTACTAGGTGCTTTTTTGTTTGTCTGAAAAAACAATACAATTTTATATACTACAGTCCCACATAGTCAGTCCACTACTGACCCATTAACCCTAGGCTGCTGTCTCATTCTTACTCCCTGGAACTGCATTACCTTGGATGACTACTTTTATTTCCCAAGCAAAAGACACAAATTGGAAGATGAGGCAAAAATCCAGACATTCTTTGAAAATCCATACAGTTAAGAGGTATGAGTTCATGTTCAATACAACACTCTCCCTGTCAGGAAAGCCACAATTTAATGAAAGTGTACTCTTAATGTATGATGTATTTGTGAGCTAACTTGTTTGTGTTCAGTAGGTAGACTGATCATTGTTAGCCTCTTTGTGCATGCATCTCTCTCTGTCATGCACACATACACACACACACTCTTCTTCTACTTTCACGCACACAATTCTGCTTTCATGCATGCACGCACTCCGTACTTATCTATTAACACAGGTAATTGCTGTCTCTTTCAAAGGCAACAGCGGCAAATCCATACATGATTCCCTCTTCAGCGAGAAGACACACACACAAACACAGATTGTTTGGTGCAAAATAATGGCGTAAACGCACGGACCCTTTTGTGGCTCAAAAACAAAACTAGAAGGGTGCTTTGGTGCATGCACACACCGACATTAGCATTACAGGTCACGGGAGCAAAAAACACAAAACAAAAAAAAGTGTTTTGGGGCATGCATAAATCGATTTTGCAGTTAAAGGTAGAGGGCCGCATGGAATAGCTCTGAGGGCCGCATGTGGCCCATGGGCCGCAGGTTGGATGCATCTAAACTAGACAGTCTCTTACTATAAATAGATTCCTCCCCAGACTTTAATACAAGCTCTCTGTTATTTGCTTGTGCTTTGCTCAGCACACTTTTTGAATTCAATCTGCAGAAAACAAAATTCTAAGACGTGTTAATATAACTAATTACAGAGAACATCTTTGTATTACACTGAAAAAAAAAATACAAAATTACTCCCTGTGACAGCCAGAGCATCTCCTCTCAATATTTAAACTTTTAAAATATTTATTTATTTATTTAACATTTGTTGACCAGGAAAGTCTGACTAGGACAGAGTCTATGTTCAGTGGATGCCCCAGGAGAAACACTCCAGACGCATGTCTTTAGAATGTGGCAGGAAACAGTAGTACCAGGAGGAAACCCATGCAAATGCAAGGAGGACATGCAGACTCTGCACAGAAGGCATCCCAGCCAAAAACTGAACCAGAGAACTTCTTGCTGTGAGGTGACATTAACTGCAGCACGACTGCGCTGCTCTCCATGAAAGATATTGCCATCCTCTCATTTGCAAATTCAACATCAGAAACCGAAGACACTCTCTCAGAAAAACTGCTTGCATTTAGCTAGCTAGGCCACCATATTTTCTATATGCCTGTAAAAGGGCTTTTTCCAGGTAGCACCAGCTAAATGACAGAACATGCCTGAATAAATTCAGAGAATTGGACAAGTTCAGTTGTCCAAAAAATCTTTTACATTATAGCTTACAAAAGAAAATAATTTAAGTGCTGTAGAGGTGCAGATTAATTTCCCCAAACCAGAAGAACACCTAAAAAACTGTGTAGCTGGTAAACAGAAATGACTTTTAATGCCCCAACTAATGTACAATTGTAACAAATTGTTTAATGTGCAGCTATAATCTTTTTTATATGTAGATTCAACTCTGTGTTGTACATATTTTATATATATATATTTTTTTCGTTTTTGTTTTATACATTGTAAATATTGATTTTGGTATCATTTTACTCTTGGTAATAGATTCTACCTCGTGACTAATGTTGTATGCTTGTTACCTGTGTTTATTCTAATACTGCTGCTATGCTGCTGTTTTCTTCTTTATATGATCATATGTTTTGCCTTTGTTTGTTTGCCCCATGTTGTGGCTTACATGGGTCCCTGACTCACACTACCAATCTGGTTACCAAATGTTTAACTAACTAAATCTTTTTCTTCTTTCAGCTTTTCCCAGTTAGGGGTCGCCGCAGTGGATCACCTGTCCGCTCATGACTGGCAGTGGAGTTTTATGGTGTTGAGTTGTCAGCCCAGCACCCAACCTTCCAGAGAAGGCACACACACACACACACACACACACACACACATGCACTCACACCTAGGGCCAATTTAGAGTGTCCAATCCACCTACAGCATGTCTTTGGAATGTGATAGGAAACCGGAGCACCCGGAGGAAATCCACACAACCACAGAGAGGACATGCAGACTCCACACAGAAGGCACCCCAGCCGAGGATCAAACCGGAGAACCTCTTGCTGTGAGGTGGCAACGCTAACTGCTGCACCACCGTGGCTGCCCTGTTTAACTAACTAAATAATTAACTAATTAAAATATGAGAATTCATGCTGTAGAGCCTCTAGTTCAGGTGGGTGTGAGGCTATACCTTCACACTGAACAGTAGGTAGATCTATATTGTAGAAAGACCCTGCATAAGTGCTGACATCAGCCTGTTGCTCTGAACCAATCTGTACATGTCACTGTAGCAGTGATCTAACCTCTGAATACACAAAACAGGACAGAACAAAGTAAATCTGGCTACTCATGCTGCATGTGATGCCCTGTGTTATACATGCAAACAGTGGTACATGGTCTGCAGATATAGAACAGACACATACCACACCAAACAGTGGTACATAGTCTGCAGATATAGAACAGACACATGCCACCAAACACTGTTGTAGAGCCTGCAGATATAGAACAGACACATACCACCAAACACTGGTGCATAGCCTGCAGATATAGAACAGACACATACCACCAAAAAGTGGTACATAACCTGCAGATATAGAACAGACACATGGTACTGCTGCAGTTATGTGCTTTCATTCCTGATGTATGTAGGAGAAGCATTTGCAGTGGTATTTGTGACATGCCTACACTCTAAGTACACAATTGTTGAATATACATTATGTATTTTCACTTACATGGTGCATCTTTTAATGCACATGAGGGTTGGCCACTCCTAGAACCTGTGTCCACTCTACCAGATATGATGTCTCTACCCTCATCATCAAAATGCAGGGCCCCCAGGAACTCCTCCTCAAGGGTTAGAATTACAATGCCTGAGCACTTTGATACCATGTTGAGTGACTTTTGGCAGATCAGTGGATCATGATTGTGACAAATGGGTCCTGTAAAAGCTGATGAGCCTTCCTCTCCCCAACAGGTGTCAACCATGGGTCCTGTAGCAGGACATCATTTTAGTCTGGCTGAAATTGTTCAACCTCGGACATCCAAGCCCCCATCTTGCAGACATGAAGACACCTATGAAGGCAAGAGACATAGCAATAGACCAGTGACTACAGGATACAGTAAGCTAAAAATGGCAAACAGTGGGGTGCCATAGATCCACACAGAAACACAGATTTGCACTAGGGTAGGAACATAACAGATACTGGATATATGCTGTGCTACAAAGTGGTAGCCTAGTGGCACCTCATACAAGTGGTAGCGACAAACATCGCCGTGTACACTGCTGGTGTATATATATATATATATATATATATATATATATATATATATATATATATATATATATATATATATATATATCCATATATCCATATATCCATATATCCATATATCCATATATCCATATATCCATATATATATATATATATATATATATATATATATATATATATATATATATATATATATATATATATACATATATATATATATATATATATATATATATATATATATATATATATATATATATATATATATATATATATATATATATATATATATATACATACACACACATCTATATATATATATATATATATATATATATATATATATATATATATATATATATATATAGGTTCATAGGTTCATACTAGGCTATCTGCCCAAGGGCATTTATAAGCCTAGCCCATAGTTATTTGGCTTTCGCCACCCCTTTAGTTTGAATAAAACTATGCCTATTATTTTGCTGTGCCTCTGTCAAGCAGTGACACTGAAGTAATCCCTGGGGTATATCTATGATCTCCCATCCATTGGTCAAGATTCCTCTTGAACAAGGCCAGCGAGGTGCTCTGCCTCACATGTACCGGGATTTTGTTCCACAGCATAGGGAGTCTCTGGGTGATGAATATGTCCCTCCAGCACGTTCTATTAATAACCGTGTCAAGGTTTAAGTCTCCCGCCCTTGTGGTTCTGAGGGATCTAGATTTTTTGAGGTGAAGCATATTCATCAAATCTGGGTTTGACATGGCCTTGTATGTCAGGCACTGGTCACCTCTGAGCAAGCGGTATGAGACTGTATAGAGCTGGAGTTCTTTCAGTCGGGCAGCATAAAACATATTTGAGACCCTTTATCCTTTTGGTGAGGAACTTTTGGGGCCTTTCCAGCTGCTGCAGGTGTCGGGTCAGATACATTCCGAATGGGGCATTGTACTCAATCATAGGTCTAATGAGTGATGAGTACAGGGGGACGATGACCTCCCTTGATCTAGATGTGAATCCCTTCATGATCAAGTGGGCAATGTAGAAAGTTTTCCTAACTACTTTAGCAACATGAGTGTCAAACGAAAGGCTACTGTCAACCTGGGTCCCCAGATCCCTGATGACTTCTTCTGTGCTCAGTGGATTGCCACCTATATGGTAGC
>NC_056727.1:125403192-125408192 GCF_019279795.1 Protopterus annectens
AGGGACTGGGCTGAGCAGATGATGGCCGAGTCATCTGCTTATTGTATGAGTGTGCCATGTTTGGTGGCAGAGGCTAGATTATTGGTGTAAACAGAGAAGAGTAGGGGTCCAAGGATAGATCCTTGGGGAACCCCTATGAAGACAGGAAGTTGGGGAGATATGTCATTCTGCCATACAACGGATTGTTGGCGGTCAGACAGGTAACTGTGAAACCAGTTGGTGACTGATTGTGAGAAGGATAGGTTATTGAGGACAGAGATAAGTTGTTTGTGTGGGACCATGTCAAATGCTTTAGATAGGTCTAGGAAAGTAGCAGAGGAGAGATAGCCATTGTTTTTATGCTGAAGGATAGTGTTAGTAAAGGAGAGTAAGGCAGTGGTGGTGCTATGGTTTGTCAGAAACCATGCTGAGTACTGGAAAGGAGGTAGTCTGAGACCTGAGAGTGTATGCAACTCTCTAGTATTTTGGAGAGTGGAGAGAGAATAGCTATGGGGCGGTAATTGGTTAGTTCTGTGGAGGGTCCGCCTTTGTGGAAGGGAATTATATGTGATACTTTCCACAGTGTGGGAACGTAACTTTCTGACAGAGATTGGTTAATCAAGATGGATACTGGGTAGGCCAGAGCATCAGCTGCAATTTGTAGGTATTCACTTGGGAGGCTGTCTGCTGCTAATTTGGTGGGTTTAAGTTTAGTTAAGAGTTTTTTTATGTTGGAGGTAGGTACAGGAGAAAAAGAGAAGGCAGTGGGGAGATTACTAGTTGAAGGTGTGGGTTGGAGGGGAGGGGGGTTGTGTTGTTTAGCTAGTGATAGTATGGTTTGGGTGAAGTGTGTGTTGAATGAGGTAGCAATATTTTCTGAGGAGTGAGGGATGTTAGGAGGGGTACTGACTTTACCTGGGTGGAGGATGGAGTTTGAGGACCAGAATTGTTTGGGGCTGTGTTGTGAGGAGACTAGGGCAGACTGGTAGTATTGGGATTTGTCCTGTTTTATT
Source organism: Protopterus annectens (assembly GCF_019279795.1). Taxonomy (NCBI): domain Eukaryota; kingdom Metazoa; phylum Chordata; order Ceratodontiformes; family Protopteridae; genus Protopterus; species Protopterus annectens. Next base: position 125,404,185 of record NC_056727.1, read on the forward strand.
AGCTTTTTGACTCTATTATCTATAATGATGGCTGCCAGTGTGTAAGTGCCCCAAGAGGAGTGCCCATCTAGTGTCCATAGGGGGTCAAATTCATGCTCTTTCTCTTGCATAACAAGTTCAGGGAGTGTCTGCAGGGAGTCTGTGAGGGTTCATTTAGGAATATGGATGCCTGATTAAACCTGGCTGAGCTACTGACTTTGGCTAATGGTATCTTCAGGACTGGTGAGCAATGCTGGCAATAGTATAATGACTTGAAGTGCCACCACTCTGAAGGTCTTTGGCTGTGAGAAACAGAGGTGAAGCAAGAATGCCCAAAATGACATAAGAAATGTTTGACATTGCTACTGTTTTTCAAAGTGTAATTATAAACTGTATTTTTGCTGTCATTCAGAACAGCTTTCCTAATGAAGGCTGTTTCTTCTGACAGATAACAGGACATACCAGGTGAGCTGCTGTGGGAGATTGTTTCTTATTGTGCTTGTTTCTTGTGGCTGCATGTCATGGATCTCCTGCATATTGTGGAATAATGAACACATTAGTTCAGTCGTCAGGCTGCAGGCAACATAGTAGGCTTCTGCTGTACTACATTTACATGGAGGATTGTGGCTTGGTTATGAAGCTTCTACAAAGCAGCATTTTTATGTGGGACTGTGGTTTAGTTTCGAGGTTGAAAGTACCTTTTCCAGGCTCATACTTTATATATATATATATATATATATATATATATATATATATATATATATATATATATATATATATATATATGCAGGAGTGTAGCTTTGCACTATTGTCTGCATGTGTCCTACCTCTGTTTGGGAAGATCATTATGTTCCTTGTGTCTTTTCAGCATGGACAGAGTGAGTGGCCAACTATGTTAGCTGCTGTAGAAGACAGACAAACTCTGATGGACTTCCTGCATATCCACAAAACAAGCAGCACCAGAATTACTCATTCTAAAGACTTAAGCCTTGCCTGTGATATAAATAGAAGCTGCTGGAGAGAGATAGGTATGTATCCCAGAGAATACCCTGTCTATGGAACATGCTCCCCATCCATGTGAAGTAGAGTTCCTCCCTAACCCAATTCAAGTGCAACTTGGGCAATTGGATGGGAAACCAGAAATTAATCCCTGGTTTGGCACCTATGTCTCTAATTGGCAGAGGTAACCTGTAAATGGTTCATCTCCCAGGCCCATGCTTACACTTATCAAGAGTATCAGAACTTTTCAGAGGTTTGGGATGTATGACTGGGCTTAAAAGGGCCCTCATGGTTGTTAGCCTAGTAAACACCTATGAACCTATAAGAGACTTAATATTTAAAGCTGACAAAGCAGTAGTTCTCAATAAACTAAGAGGATGAACACTTGGGAATATTTATAAATTATATTTAGAAATCGTGCATGCATCATTAACCCCTCAAAAAATATAGTCACCTGCTGTGTACTCCTCTGGTATTAGGCTGGGACAAACATGAAAAATCAAATGGCTCTATACATACATTTCAAGTTGCTGTTGTCATACATGCATGCACACAGCATCAGTCCTAAACCTTACCTCCAAAAGATAGAGACTTTTTCTGTCCTCTCTGAAGTCAGACTGGCAGACTGGAATGAAAATGAAAGAGCAAACAGAACATAGTAACATATTTCAACTCAATTCTGTCAGACGTATAGAGAAAGCATGCCTCCTTACTCCTGTCCCCATATACTAGCTACCTGTAAACACACTGGATGTCTGAGTGTGAGGAAAGTGAAAATGTAACAATCACAGTAATGTTCCATCTTGCTGCTAGATAGTGCACTGACTGTAGACAAGGTTTAGTGGCCCTTCCATTCACATCTCTGAAGCTTGATTGTAGAAAATTAAAAAAACAATAATGAGCACACTACTCCCAGTCCCCACACAAGTTAGTGACCTGTGCACAACTCTGAGGATTATGAAGAGATTTAAAGAAATGACCACGCTGTCATTAGCACCCACACACTCTATAGCAATATTCTATGCACACCTGTGAGAAAATTTAAAGAAATAGTGAGAAAACTGTGCCAAGCTCCAATACAAGCTATATAAACCTTCTCTACACATTTCTGAGTAGGAACAGTTTTTGACTAGATAGGATCCAGCAAAAGCCCCTACTAAGCCAAAATCCATTTATACAGCCAAGAATGTGAAGGCTGCTAAACCCCTAGAAGCTCTGAGGGCCTAGATGTTTTGTGATGCATATTATTCAGAGTGAACACCTATGGCATTTCTTTACAATGCTGGAAGAAATCTGAACACTTGATAAAACCCACAGAGAGACAAAAGGGTTGGAAAAGACATGCAGGTTCAACACAGAGGTATAGTAGCCAAGAATTCAACCAGTGAACCCAAGTGTTGTGAGATGGCAACAGTCCTCGCTACACCACTGTCAATGATCAGTTGCTATCACACACAACCTTCCCAGACCAACAAATATATCCCTTTACTGTGCATAATGTTGATGTCCGACTGTGATGGAAAGTGAAAGAAATTATGGCCAGTGTATTATTCCTAAATATACGCAATACATTCCACATACACATGCAAGCATATTCCATGACAATAAATGTTTTACATAGATTTCATCCGATACAATGTATTGTTTTTCAATGCTAGATTTGTGACTGTTTTTCAGCCATTAAACATTAGCAGGGCTAAGCCACTCTTATCTACTGACAGTCTCAATACCTATCAATTATGGCCACTTTATTAACTGTGTACACATCAGATGTCTGATTGTGATAAACATAATGTCCACAGTAAAGTATTCCAACTTGCTTTACACATATGTGCTAGTTCTGCAAAGCTAAACCAATGACTGCTTAATTGATCATGACAGCAGGGTCAGTCACTTTCATCAGCAGACAGACCCCATACACAGAAACTATAGCCACACTGATGATTTTGCCCACCTCCGATATATGATTGTGGAAATAATAATAACCATAGTAATACATTTCAAGTTTGTTTCAGACATGCATACAGCAGCTACTGTAAAACAGTAAATTATTCTAACTCACTTCACGTAACTGAAAAGCCAAATTAATGACAGTATGAACTGAGGAAATCACAAAAGGCTCAATTACTTTTGTCAACAGATACCTCCTCACCCCAACCAGCATGTATAGCCATACCTCAGATGACTGACTACAATAAAATAATTGCCAACGTAATGCATTTCATCTCTGTTTTACACAAATAGTAATCTGAGTAAAGCATTTATGTTTGCTTCACACAAATACAGATTAGTCCTTCAAAGTTAGGATAAACTGTTAAACTTAGTGAATGACAGCAGAGTCATCTATCCTCATCCCCATATACATTCCACTCTTCCTAGTAGTTATAGTGACTAAAACACACTAATGTGCCCCAAGGTAAAATGGCCAATAATACAACCAAGAAGTGCACTGAAGATGAGAAACACTTGATTAATCAAAGCATTAATGCTTCAATGAATCACCGTGTTTTCACCCCTTACAGCCAGGATTTCAGACAACAAATACCCCCTCACAATTAACTAATCTAATCAATCTAACCAGATAACGGAAGTAATTGCAAATAACTGGAACAAATTTGTTGTTGTTTCGGACCTAGAAAGAAATTTTTGGATCTGCTCAGATTTGTATATAAAAAAGGTAAAAACATTAAGGAGCTTGTAGAGCAGAACCCTAGTAGGAAGAAAAAATGAAGGAAAGTTGGTACTTACAAATGTGGGGCATGTGCGCAATGTCCATATATGATGAACAGGGACTTTGTTTTTATTCAGGCCAGGGAGGGAATAATAGAGGCCAACACATATTCAAATTGCAACAGTATATGAGTGGTTTATTTACTGTTATGTAAAGGTTGCAATGTATTTTATATAGGCAAAACTATCCATACGTTGAGGAAATAAATACACAAGCATATGTACAATGTGCAGAACAAAGATGAAAGGAATGCACTTTATAAGCACACCCTAAAATGCCCAAGAGCCAGTTACAGTTTT